>NC_090748.1:10116786-10129286 GCF_036898095.1 Palaemon carinicauda
GCAAGGGAAAGTGACATTGCCCTAGCAATTAGAACAATGACGTAGAGACTGACCATATATTATATGATCAGCGCTCAAGCCTCCTCTCCACCCAAGCTAGGACCAGGGAGGGCCAGGCAGTGGCTGCTGATGACTCAGCAGACAGACCTATAAGCTCCCCCAAACCCTATAGGCTCCCCCAAACCCCACAACCTTAGCTCACAAGGATGGCAAGGTTACAGACACTAATGGCACTAACGAATTTGAGCGGGACTCGAACCCCCGACTGGCAAACACCAGGCAGAGACGTTACCAATCAGGCCACAGCAACCCCTTAACAAGGGCAGCCCGTAAGGCAGTTGTTGCTTTGAAAGAGAGACATTCACATAGACACGAAGGACGGACAGGATGATGATGAGATGACAGCAAAATGACGACCGTGGCAGGAATCCGAAGCCCGGACGAGGCGCCGCAAGGCAGACGTAGTCGACCTAACCCGGTTCCTCTTCGGTCCGGGAGAAATTTGATCTTTTCTTATTGAAGCCCCAGAAGGGAATGGATCTTCATGGGTACTCTTACTACTGTATATACTTTACTTCAAACTTCTGAAATGGTTATTTGTGTAATTCGTTCTACTTTCTTTTTATTGCAGGAGTTTAATTTGATTTTGTTCTCCACTGTAAAATGTGTGCTCCTAAAAGGAACCAGGGCTGACTAGTCAAACGGTTCAAAATATTTCTGGTCAGTTGCTACGCTGCTCTGTACTGTCTTATATAATCTCATGATACTCAGAGTGCTTCAATATTGCTCCTGTGTGTTTTATTCCCAAACTAAATCAATAATCAATAATTCCATGGCTTTGCCAACTGATCTGGAATCATAGCAATGGAACAAAATAGTATTGAATTTATGTATGTAAAGAATTACACTTAAATTTAGCTTCACTTGTTAGGAAAAAAGGTGTTATGGAATTATTTGAGTGTGGTATTTGTTTTAGTCTAGGGGAATAAGTCACAGAATCTTGCTAATCTTAAAATCCGACTTGATACTTTCCCCTAATTTGATGCAAAAGGGTAATGATTATAATGATCAGCAGTCATCAGCTCCCACGAGTCAGAGCCTTGACTTGACAGTACTTTCTATAAAAAACAACACCAATATAGTACTTCCTTCCTGCATAGTTTTACACAAAATCACACAGACCAAGAAACCTCATAAAATTGCAGAGCAATTAGTTCTACTGTGCAATAGACATGGGGTTTGTTATATGTAATGGAAGCTTAAATGTTACATCTGTTTTTAATGACAGTACTTGCCTTTTTCTAATGACAGTATCGAGATGGATAAATGAAACTTCATGAAACATCTATTTTGAAGATGTGGTTAAAAAACTAAATTGTTTGCCATAGAATTAGATGAATCAAGCGATGTTTCACTGTTCTACTGGCTACTGATATCTATAGGATGGATGTTGGAGGGTGACTTCAAAACAAATTTCTCTTTTGTATATTTTTTCCAGCACATCAAGAGGAGCTTAAGACGTATCATAAATTGTTAATAAATTACTTTAGGTGAATTATTTAGACTGGATAAAATTGGTGGGCGTTACCAATGACAGCACCCATAATGCTTGATTCAAGATTAGACTTTTAAGTATTGGTGAAAATACGTGCTCTGTTGTAACCGAAGTTTAGTTTTTCATTGGCTTTAGAAACTCTGCCTGAGCATTTGAACACTAATTTCAAAGGAATGAGGAAGGAGGTTAACTGTTTCAAATCGTCAGCAGTGAACACCGAACAGTTCAGACCTAAGTTCTGACTTAGACGTGTTACTTCTAAAGACTTGTCTGTGGTTGTATTAATCAAAAAAGTAATATTCGGCATTTTTTATATAAAAGAATAACTGGTTTTATTTCTCTTGACTCAAGGGAAATGAGATTTTGAAAATGTGCCAACATTCAGAATTAAAACTTGCAATATTGAAGATATTTTCAGAGTTTTGACCAAATTGAATCTTCACCTGTAAGAGAAAAGTGCAAATTGTTCTTCTTATAAAACAGCATAAAAGATTTTCTTGAAAAATTAAAACATGATCGTAATAGACGAAAGTAAGCATTTGGCTTATTTCTCAAGTATGAATTCTATGCTCTAGGAAAAGGGAACTACTTAGAGGCTAATTCTCAAAGATATATGAAAACCAAGGAATTAGTTTCAGCTCTTCTTTCCTGAATTAGACATGAGATATCTATTCCAAACCAAAATATTTGTTTTCTATGTTTTATTTATCATTACTGAAAAAAATAAAATTGTATCAAGATTTTTTTCTATTGCGCTGATGATCCGCGGTATGAAATGAGTTGAGAACCTCTACTCTAATCTAATAATAAAAACATAAAATGTATCAAATGCCTAATCCTGGAATCTAATGTCTTTTTACTTTAATCTTGGCTTTTGAGTATTGGTCTTTTCAGACGAAAATATCCCACCATCGGCAAATCGCAATGGCAAAACACCAGACAATTTTTGACATGTCTGAGGCATTTGTCCTGCAGTGGATTAAAAACGGCTGCGATTTTTGCTTTACATATACAGTATATATATATATATATATATATATATATATATATATATATATATATATATATATATATATATATATATATGTACATATATATATATATGTGTGTGTGTGTTTGTGTAGCAATCATAATAGCTGATCCGTGATAAGCAATATATATATATATATATATATATATATATATATATATATATATATATATATATATAAATATATATATATATATATGTATACATATACATATATATACATATATATATATATATATATATATATATATATATATTATAACCATGAAAGGAAGAGGGAAGAGGGTCTTGTTCTCTGATACCCTCATATATCCAATAGACTTTGAGAAGCCTTGATTTTCTACTTATGACATATTCAGCCTTTTTGTAGTCCAAATTCTCAATTTATTCTGCCTTTTGACTTCCCATTTTCTTAAATTATGACTTAATATCTTTTTTAATTTTACTCTGTATTGCAAAATTATTCTACATTTTTACTGTGTGTTGTCTTAAGTCACAACTTATTTTGTCTTTAGATTTGACGTTATCTCAATTTATACCTTATTCTACATTTTCTTAATTTATAATTTTTTATGTCGTCAGGCTTTACATTGTCTAAATTTGAGACCCGTCCTGTTTATTATTATTATTATTATTATTATTATTATTATTATTATTATTATTATTACTTGCTAAGCTACAACCCTAGTTGGAAAAGCAGGATGCTATAAGCCTGTGGACTCCAATAGGGAAAATAGCCCAGTGAGGAAAGGAAACGAGGAAAAATAAAAATAGTTACAACATTAAGATAGATATTTCCTATATAAACTATAAAAACTTTAACAAAACAAGAGAAATAAAAACAGATTGAATAGTGTGCCCGAGTGTAACCTCAAGCGAGATTAACACCTTATTTTGTCCGTACGTTTTACTATTTTGCAATGAGTAATATATTCTGCTTTCTTTATATACATTGACTTACTTTACAATTTTTTTTTTTTTTACATTAAATTTTATTCATTTACAAACCATTCTTGCCTGCAGACTTTGTTTATCTTAATTTACATTTAATTTTGCCTTATGACCTTACGTTGTCTTATTTCATGACATTTCAGACGCTTTTTTTATCGGAATATGACTTCTTATATCTTAATTTAAACCTTACTCTACCTTTCTCATTTATCTTTTTATTCAATTTTCAAATCATTCCGTCTTTTGAATTTTGGTTACCTTAATCTGAGATTTTTCCCATTATCAACCACTTCATCATCATCATCATCATCTCCTCCTACGCCTATTGAGTTATTGTATCCTTAAACTATGTTTTCTTAGTTTGCGATTTCTTCAGACTTTTGGTTTTGTCTTAATCTATGACTCATTCTGCTTTCGAATTTTGCGTTGTATGAAATTCTGATTTCTACTGTTTTTCGACTTTGTGTTGTCTAGCTTTACAACTTTTTCCCCCTTTGGTAATAATAATAATAATAATAATAATAATAATAATAATAATAATAATAATAATAATAATAATTTTGTTTCAATTAACGACTTATTTGGCCTTTAAACTTTGCCTTGTCTTAATTTACATCTCACTTGGCCTTTATCATTATTACTATTATTATCATTATTATTATTAATATGTTTATTTTAATAGTAGACCCTCTTTAAGGCTTGTTTGGTTAGAAATAATGGCTGCCTTAGTAGCATTAATTCTGCAGTCTATCTTTTCGATAGGTCGGATAATCCTTTTGCCTGTATTTCTGCGTTCAGCAAGTAATTGAGCAAACGTCATTCTTCATCGTTGGGAAGTCAGATTAAAGATAAGTCTAATATCATTATTATCTTTATTACTTGCTAAGCTACAACCCTAGTTGGAATAGCAGGATGCTATAAGCCCAGGGGCCCCAACAGTGAAAATAGCCCAGTGAGGAAAGGAAACAAAGTAAAAACAGCAAATTTTAAGAACAGTAACAACTTTTAAATAAGTATTTCCTATATAAACTATAAAAACTTTAACAAAACAAGAGGAAGAGAAATTAAATAGAATAATGGAGTGTACCTCAAGCAAGAGAACTCTAACTCAAGATAGTGGAAGACCAGAGTACAGAGGCTATGGCTCTACCCAAAACTAGAGAACAATGTTTTGATTTTGGAGCGTCCTTCTCATAGAAGAGCTGCTTGCCGTAGCTGAAGACTCTCTTCTACCCTTACCAAGACGAAAGTGGCCACTGAACACATTACAGTGCAGTAGTTAACCCTTCGGGTGAAGAAAAGTTGTTTGGTAATCTCAGTGTTGTCAGGTGTATGAGGACACAGGAGCATCTGTAAAGAATAGGCCATGCTATTCGGTGCGTGTGTTGGCAAAGGGAAAGTGAACCGTAACCAGATAGAAGGATCCAAAGGATTACTGTCTGGCCAGTCAAAGAACCCCATAACTCTCTACCAGTAGTATCTCAAATGGTGGCTGAAAACGCAGTTATCAGCGTCGCTGATCATTATTTTTTCATCTGAATTATGAATTTTGTATCAGATACTATGATTATTATTATTCTAATTATTATTATATATTATTATTATGATCATTACCAGCCAAATTGCAACCTTAAATGAGAAAGCAGAATACTACAAGCGCAAGTGCTCCAACAGGAAAACAGCCCAGTGCTGAAATGAAATAGACAGGTAACGAATAGATTATGTATAAGAAAAAAAAATATATTAAGTAAAACGTTCAACTAATAAATCCCACATAAACTTTCAAATGAGACTTATATCAAGCTGTTCTGCAGAAAAGATTTTTTTTGAACTTCCAAAGTTCTACTAATTCAACTACCAGATTAGAAAGACCATTCCATAATCTGCTCACAGCTGGAATAAAACTTCTAAAATACTGTGTAGTATTGATTCTTATGAGAGAGAAGGCAAAACTGTTAGAATCAACTGGATACCTAATAGCCTGCAACATACTGGATGGTACATTGTGAGGAGATCTGATTGTAAAGGATGATAACAATTATGAAAAATCTTATTCAACATGGGTTGTGGTGGCCTGGTGGTAGCGTCCTTGCCTGTTTATCACTAGATTGGGGTTCGACTTCCGCTCAAACGTATTAGAACCTTTGGTTGCTGCAACCTCGACGTTCTTGTGAGGTAAGGATGGGGCTTTGGGGGAGCCTATAGGTCTATCTGCTGAGTCATCTGCAGCCATTGCCTGGGCCTCCCTGGTCCTGGCTTAGGTGGAAAGGGGGCTTGGGCGCTGATCATATGTACTATGATCAGTCTCTAAGGCATTGTCCCTTGCCTCTGCCATTCATAATCGGCCTGTAAACCTTTAAACAAGAAACTATCTGAGCAACGCTGCCAGAGGTTAATAATAGATGGACCGCAATTTTTGGTTAATGAAATAAAAAGAGAGATCAGATAGGGGGGAAAATATTCAAAACAAGATAGAATGAAAGAATTAAAACATTTCCTCGGGATAGATTGGTTACCAAAAATCTTAAAAGACCTTTTCAATATGCCAGTTTTTGTGCAATTGAAGAAGAAACAGACTGAATATGGCTCTCATAAGTAAATTTGCAATTAAGAATCACAACTAGGATTTTAAATGAATTATATACAGGTGGAATGACATAATTAATTAATGGATCTAGATGTTGAGGAGCCTCTGTCCTCGACCTACTTACAATCATGCTTTGTTAAGGTTGAACTTCATGCTCCATAATTTGTACCGTGCACTAATTCTAGCTAGACCCCTACTGAAGTATTCGGTAATCCCACATCTACATTCAGGAGATGGAATTGATGTCAAGAAAGTGGCATCAAATGCATATAAAACAGGCTAGACCAAATTACATCTTCTCATATATGGGAAGTAATGGGTCAAGAACACTACTGTAAGTCACACCAGATATTAGATTCCTATAGTCACTATGGTGCCCAATAACAATTACTCTATAATATATATATATATATATATATATATATATATATATATATATACATACATATATATATATATATGTATGTATATATATATATATATATATATATATATATATATATATATATATATATTGTTTAAATGCAATAATGATGCTAAGAAAGGACCTACCTACTCCAAACTGTTTAAAGTATAAAACAAGGGCCTCATGAGTAACACAGTCAATGGTATCCCAAAAATCATGTTTAATGATACGAACTTCCTGAACACAAACAACGTATTTCTGCACAGCATTGGAATTTGTAAGAAGGTTCAAGGCCTTTATGAAATCTAAACTGCAAGCTAGGTAACAGATGATTACCTTCAGCATATTTATTGATTATAGGATTCGCCAAAAGATGTTCAAAATCTTTAGATAATGTAGGAGTTATGGATATTTGGCTGTATTCAGCGGGGCTAGAGTCATCACAAACCCTTCTACCTATGGAGTAACATTACGAATTCTCCAACAAGCAAAAAAAAATTTCTTACTAACTTGCATAAAAATAACCGACAACTTAGGAGATATGAAACAAGGTGTCTTTATAAAAAACAAAACATTTAGGTCTACATCTACTTAAGAATCAAGATCCGAAATAAAGAGTTTTAATTTCAAAGGACCGTAAAGCTAAACAAGCTAGTTTAGCAACGGGAAAACATGAATGAGGAAGATCGAGTTTCTCATTGCTCTGCTTACTGGCAAACACATGGGCCAAAAATCATACCTTTTCCTTTGGAATGTCAGCGACAGAGCTATCTAGTTTAAGCAAAGGAGAAGCTATTAAGTCTACAACAAAGAGTGCATATTTAAGGGTAGCCTGCCTTATATGTTCCTATGCCTTATATGTTCCTAGGTTGCAACAGAAATATTGAAACAAACTCCCAGAGCAACAGCTCTTGGTCAAATATAGTTATTCTAAATCAAATCTGATCTATTACTTTTTCAAAAATGAGAAGTATCCTGTTTCTCAAAATAAGCGCGTCTACATTTAGCATTGAGCCAGGATATATTCCAATACATGAGGAGGAATATGCCTAACCGTCCATTATTTGGGCTAAGTTTTTTTTTTTTTTTATTCATGCTCACCCCTTTTATACAGTTGATCAAGAGGTCACTCAGAATGCTATTCCAATCTGTTTGATATTTTATATATAATGTATACATTATAACGTGTGATACATCAGAAACAGGTTCCTCAATCTTAATCAATAACGAATCTTAGGCATAATTATACGTCCCAACTAAAGGACCAACCTTGCTTTTTATAACCCCAGGGAATTCAATGTATACCAGGTCCAAGCAATCACCAGACTTGTGTGTAAGCTTACTTATGATTTGCTCACTGCCTTATTCAGAACAAAAGTCTGAAGATCTGAAGCCTTAGTGATCAGTAAGAAAAATTGGATTCAACCACTCCCTAGATTGAGCATTGAAATCCCCTAAAAAGCACAAAAAGAGGTATTTCTATCATCTTACATCTTATCCATAATGGTGAGAGGACAATCGATTATAGAATCGTCCAAGTCTGGATTCCAATAGATGTATCGCAAATGAAAATGAATATGCCTGCCACATAATTTTATGACATCCTGATTCATAGAAGAGCTTAAGAGTACCAGGGTACTCAATTTTAGATACTCGGGCACACTAATCTATGTTATTTTTCTTCCTCTTGTTTTTTAAAGTTTTAATAGTTTATATATGAAAGATTTATTTCATTGTTGTCACTGTTTTTCAAATATTTTATTTTAATCGTTAATTACTTCTCTTGTAGTTTATTTATTTCCTTATTTCCTTTCCTCACTGGGCTATTTTGCCTGTTGGAGCCCTTGGGCTTATAGCATCCTGCTTTTCCGACTAGGGTTGTAGCTTCGCAAGTAATAATAATAATAATAATAATAATAATATCAAATGGAAGGTTCTCTGATAGTGTCTCTTTATCTTTCAAAGAAAATTAATTTTAATTACACCATTACTGATGAATCATTAATATCATGACATGTATGGTTGCAGTGTAATGCTAACTACATATGATTCCAATAGCATTCTGGAGGGCAATAACTTTCTCTTGGCTTTACGAGGCAAAGAAAAGCTTCCATTAATTCAAAGGTCACTTAAAGTTCAATCCCGAAAGGTCAATGAAGCGGAAAAACCTTAATGAGAGGTCCCTGAGAAGACTATTGAAATGCTGTTTGGGTATTGTGTAAAGGAATTGGTAACTGCTTTTTCTTTGCGGTGTTTTAATTTTGACTTATCTAAAGGTTAAAAGGCCGCTCATAAATGGCAGAGGGTTAAAAGGCCACTCATAAATGGCGGAGGCAAGGGACAGTGACTTTTCCATAGCAAACAGGATAATGTCCTGGAGACTAGCCATATATCATATGATCAGCGCCCAACCCCCCTCCGCACCCAAGCTAGAACCAGGGATGGCCAAGCAATGGCTGTTATTGACTCAGCAGATAGACCTACAGGCTCCTCCAAACCAACCCCCTTCCTTAACTCACAAGGATGGTAAGGTTGCAGACACTAGAGGAACTAACGAGTCTGAGCGGGACTCGAACACCCTTCTGGCGATCACTAAACAGAGAAGTTACCGATCAGGCCGCAACAACCCTATTCTGCCAATAGACTTTTCTTATTATCAAGTTACCATTTATCTTACCGTTAAACTTTGTATTCCTTAAGTAGCAGTGTCTTAATTTTTACTTCTTCTGCCTTTACAATTTTAGTTGTCATGAATTAATTTTTACTTATCCTGTCTTTAAACTCTGCATTGTCTAACTCTAATACTTATTCTGCTTCATGTGTGTTCTCGTAATTTATGACTTATTCTGCCTTTAGAACTGGCGTTGTCTTAGTTTTAACTCATTTTGCCTGTAGACATAGCATTTTCTAAATTTGGTACTTATTCTGCTTCTAGACTTTAGCTTTTCTTAAGAAGTAAGTGATTTTCCACTTAAATTTTTCATTGTCATAATTTTTATGTTTTTTTCCAGCAAATTTTTCATTGTCTTCACTTACTACTTGTTCGGCTTTTTGCTTTGAGTTGTCTAAATTTAGAAATTTCTTCGCCTCTAGACTTTACATTTTCTTAGTTCAAGACATATTCTGCCTGCAGCCAATTTAGACTTATTCAGCCTTTGGACCTTGTGTTATCTTAAAATATAACTTATTCTGCCTCTTACCTTTAAGATTGGCTAATCTTTATAATATATTTTGTCTTTTAATTTGTAATCGTCTTAATTTACTACTTTTTCTATTTTCAAGTTTTAATATTATAATCATTACCTATTAGCTGTCTGAAGTTATAACTTATTCTGTCTGAGGAATCTTGATTGTACACCCTAAAACTCTAAACTAATTACGAAGGAATTTATTTCATTAGAAAGGACACCAAGGGTTTTGCCCTTTCGAAGATTCGACATCTTGGTAATTAAACCACTGCTGTTAATAAAAATCAGTTGATATCGACTATTATTTTTCTTAATCATCACTGTTCTATTTACGTTAGATTACATTGAGTAGTGTGTTTTCTTCAATACTGTTATTGATATCATAATATATTAACCCTTATCGAGTAGACTGTTGGAGAGAACACCTCAAAGATCATTTAACCCACCTCATCACGCCTTTGTTAAGGAAACCACACCTTTAACACACACACTCTCTCTCTCTCTCTCTCTCTCTCTCTCTCTCTCTCTCTCTCTCTCTCTCTCTCTCTCTCTCTCTCTCTCTCAATCACTATCGTACTTTCAAGCTATCCATCTTATCCCCCGTCCATTCTTTCATTTATCTTCCAATTTATCTTCCAATCTATTACAATATATTTCATTTTCCCTTCGTCCTACCAGCCTTTACTGACACTTTCTTCTCCATCTCTTGATATTCTTCCGTTGTCAAATGAGCCAGGATCGAACGTGCCTGATTGGCTAGCTTACCCGCAGTGTCCCGGATGAGAGGCTGTCTCTCCTGTCCTTTGATTGGCCAGCTTAGGATAAGAGGTGGGGACGAGAGGTTCCACCGGCAGTCATACGTCATTTCCCGTCTGGCTTCTGACGTGAAGGGTCGTCGTTTCTCTTCGGCTGAAGAGCAGACACGAATAGGGATATAGATTATAATCCTAAATCAAGCTTCTTTTTATACGCATTCTTCTTTTCGATTTTTTTTTTCATTCGTGCGGGTTCTAAATATGGTTTGTGAACAAAAAAAAAAAAAAAAAACATTCAAGAATTATTTTCCACGAACACATATTTGAGTAGTATGACAAATCACTTTTTCAATTTTTTTATGAATAATCTGATTTATTCATGAAAGAATAAATAATGAGTCATATTCATGAACTTTTTTTTTATGTAGACTTACCGGTCTTTTTATTTTATTAATTTGTCTTATATGGAATTTTATCTATTCCCTTGTAAAAGATATACTATATGTAATTTATTATATACTTCATTATTCATCATCTACTTACAGTTTATTTTGCTGAACCGTAAACAAATAGTAAATTTTGTTACCTTCACTAACCATTTCACATATTTTGTTTATCCTGATTGTTATTGATCTCTCTCCTTATTTTTCATTCTCAATATTTTTTATTAGTCGTTATCATTCTTTAATAAACGTTCTACTTGAAACTACCCCATGTAGGTTAGTATATATATATATATATATATATATATATATATATATATATATATATATATATATATATATATATATATATATATACTGTATATGACTATATATATATATATATGTGTGTGTGTGTTTATACATATGTATACATACATTCATATATGTCAGTGTGTATACATACAAACATTATATATATATATATATATATATATATATATATATATATGCACATATACATATATACAAATACATATATATATATATATATATATATATATATATATATATATACGTATATATATACATATATATATATGTGTGTGTATATATATATCATATATTACATATATATAAGCCTAGAAATTACAGTTAGATAGATAGACAGATAGGTAGATAGAGAAGCATAGCTTTAATTACTTTAGTTTAGTACGAGGAAAGGACAAAAATGTACCTTTAAATATCTAAGAAACTTTTCATTGTATAATAGATCCCTACTTATTAATACAATCAACCTTCTATTTTGCATCTTACTTTTGTAATAATTTCCTCAATGTTGTAAATCAGTCTCTTGCTCACTCCTGGATATGGAAATAATTTATGAATTGGTCACAATTCACATAAAACATTGAAAAACTGCAATCATCATCTTTTTTTATCCATTATTTATTCTTTTATCAGTTTTTGAGTTATTACAAAGATTTCGATATTCCACTTGTCTCCTCCATTAGTGACACAACTATCACCCTCTATATAATAAATAGCAAGTGTCTGGCTATATATAAAAATATATTTCTTTCCTGACATGCTGAGCACGGCGAGAGGGAGTAGTCATACATAGGTGAGAAGGAGTACCACAAAAGGTACACTCGGGAATAACAATCTCCCACTAATTGCCGAATCTGCAGACTGTACTTAGGAAAGGAGGGGGTGAGAAAGGTCGAATATGTGTGTATGTACGTATGTGTGTGTGAGTGTGTGCGTGTGTGTGTGTGTGTTTGTGTGTGGGCACATCTATCTAGGTATTCCCCAGTCACTTATAGCTACGACTGGTTGATTTCGATTTTATCTAAAATCACATAAATTGACAGATTTCTTTAACGGCAGAATCGAATAAACTTACATCTGTCTCAGTAGTCTTGTGAATAAGTTTACTGTCTAGGTATGTATCGATTTAGAGGTCAAGGATCGAATCCTTGCTTAGGTGGATGTGCATATGCATAATTATCCTTTAGATATGTTATTTCAATAGTAAAGTGAATTTCATATTATGAACTATTTGTTGGTTAGCATTTGAAAGCATGAAAGTGACATATTTGTATAC
>NC_090748.1:10131786-10149286 GCF_036898095.1 Palaemon carinicauda
GATCTACAATCAGAACACGGAATCGATGCTACCACCAGAGAATTATTGTGTTCTTCAGCTTCTTAATTTCATTCCATACGTCTTCAAAAGCCATTTTTACTAACATTTTCCGCTCTTGTGCCAGAAAATCGTCAAATTATTCATTCCATCGACCCATACCTGCACCTACTTCAGACAGATTTTTTCCTTTTGCAAAACTTACTTTAAAATTAATCTGTACCTTCCTCTCTGCATTTACCTCCCTGTAAAGGTTTAAAGGTCGCTCATGAATGGCAGACGCAGGACAATGCCTTAGAGACTGACCTTATGATCAGCACCCAAACCTCCTCTCTACCCAAACTAGGACCAGAGAGGGCCAGGCAATGGCTGTTGATGATTCACCAGTTAGACCTATAGGGTCCCCCAACTCCCCATCCTTAGCTCACAAGGAGGGTGAGTTTATAAACACTACAAGAAACGATGGAGCTTGAGCGGGTTTTAAAGCCCAGTCCAGCAGATCACCAGACAGGGAGGTTTCCAATAGACTGTCACAGCCATGTAAAGGAACTTATACTTCTTAATGTTCTTAATCCCTTTCTCAGCTCTTTTTTATAATTTGGCTTTGTTCTCCCCTAGTACCTTCTTAACTATACTATGCATGTTTTTGTATGTAAGTACATTGGATTCACGTCTGTCAAGTAATTTCACTTTAAAAAAGAATAAAGATTTTTCCATATGAATATTTCCTTTTCTCATCGCTTGACTTGTGGCTTCTATTCTCGTTTCCCCTTTTAATATATCCACATATATCCTCTCTTTAGTCCATGAAACTGACAGAATAATGCACTCTTGAATTTCAGCGGTTCAATTTCAATGAATAAGTGTCATATTTAATGACACTTTTATGTTTGCAAGTATTTTCAGTTGACAATACGCCAATTACATGCATATCCTATTGAATTTCGTTTCTTCCTTTATGTTTGGTTGGAAAAGAATATTTCATTCTCATGGTTTCGTCGAGGCTTAAATCTTGAAATCATTATTCTTGATGGGTATGACCCACACTTGATGTTCTCACCATTTTCAACCATAGTTTATATTTTTCATATCCGCCCTTCATATATCTCAGAATGATTTTCAGTTGGTGACTTATAATGTCCGAAGCAAGATCTTTATCGCCATAAATGTTTTTCTTAGTTAACAGGAAAGACCAATGAAAAAGACGACATGGAAATTAAGATGCAGAGTAAGATCTGTTGCACAATATTTGGGTAAGTGATAAGTAATCCTTACTTGCACTTACGTACATGCTCTTGACTTCTGACCTCCAATTAAAAAAGAACAACTTCAGCAGAAGAAAGAATTCATGATCAGACATTATGTTCACGAAGCTGAGAAAGTGTAAACAGCAAAAGACACACGCAAGATGAGTTCAACAGAATGCAAAGAAATTATTATCTTAAATAGATATTGAGAACAGACAGTTTGGCGTGCTCATTTGAGACTCGGTAAAAGTAAATCAACAATTTTGGTGTCATTCACTCAGCTGCAGTGAAAATTTCAAAGACAACCTCGGGGAAGAAATCTACATTTTTGTTTCTACTGTATGTGAACCCTGAGACCACACAAAAATGGCTATTTTTTTCCATCCCCGACAAATATTGAATATCCATTGAAATCGCAACCAGTTCACTTGTGCGTGCGTGAGTGTGTTCCAGAAGAACGCATTCCGACCATTTAATCCCTTGTTAGCTTTACTTTGTTGGCCGACTGGCCATCGCTTGAAGTGTCGGCTCCCTAACCAGTCGCTCAACCCCTTCCAAACAGAGGTATCGTCTCGGCGGCAGTCGACCGCAGCGGAGTGCTCTAACGCCGTGACGTCACTTCATTTACTCGATCAACACAGCCTCACCTTCTCCTCCTCGTCAGCCAAAGTGGAGGGCAATGGAAGTCAACGGTGGCTGCTGCAGCCTTCAAGGGGGGAAGAGGGGGTTGGTGGATCAGAGTGGCAGGCAAAGCTGTGGATAAATACACGCTTGATTAATTATGACAAATGAGAAGCCATGTCATTTATTGGGGTTGCTGAATGGAAGGCTTCGTGATTCACTTTCATTGCGTTTGATTACTGTTTACTAAGATTGTTAACGTCTTCTTTTAGATTTGATTCATTGTTTTTTTTTTTTTTTATAAAGCTTTCCTCTTTAAAATGTTATTTATTCTAATAACTATTTTTGGGGCTGGCTATTGACAGTTCAGCTTTAAAAACATCGATTATAATCAATGCCAATAATGTCTATTAGTCAGGTTTTTGGGATCACGTCTTCGGTCAATCCATTTCTCTGGAAATGTTTCATCAAGATATTCACGGACTGATCTTGAATTTTAATCAATCTCATAATGAAATCTAATACAATATAACTCAACCATCATAGTTATAATGAACACCATCGTTATAGTATAACTCATACACAAACTCAATATTATTACACCTATTCGAAAATAATAGTTTTGCAATTTTTTTCCCATTTACCTGCACTAAACCTCGACTCTAGTGATGTTGCAGAAGACACTGTCCTTTTTTCAGTTTGTTTCCACAAATAGAGATTGATTTAGGTTAAAGATTGTCAAATTCAAATATATCTAATTTCTTTATAGGATGAAAATTTAATTAACTCTAGTACCCCAGTATATCTATATCATATATTTGGGATGGTAATTAAAAACAATCTTCCGTTAAGTTCTGTTCCTCATTGAAGAGCAATAAATATTCGCAAATATGATACCGTCAAGTTCGTCTAAACTATGAAAGTATCAAATCGGCCAACTAAAATTCTATATTTAAAGAAATATATACGAAAATAAATTATATTTCTGTATGAGATCATATTTATTATGAATAATTAGACCTTAGAATTGAAGAAACGCCAGTGCATTTGTAACAAGGATTTTTTATTTTATTATTTTTTTTTTTTTTTAATAGATGTTTTGGTGAATCTTAATTTGCCTCCGGAGAATTGACGGATAAAATGGATTATCAAATTCTTATAATGATATATAAGTAAAAGAGAGCAGGGATGTACGGAAATAAATGTAATTAA
This sequence comes from Palaemon carinicauda, assembly GCF_036898095.1. NCBI lineage: Eukaryota > Metazoa > Arthropoda > Malacostraca > Decapoda > Palaemonidae > Palaemon > Palaemon carinicauda. The sequence continues at coordinate 10,134,864 of NC_090748.1, forward strand.
CACATTTCTTTTTGCGTAAAATTTACTCATAGTCATTTACTGAACCACGGATTAGTTAAAGGAGTCATACTAACTGACGTTTATCCAAACTAGAATGTATGTTGGAAAACATTTGTGCTATTAAAAAAAAAGGCAATACTGAACTTGAAAACAATATTGACCAAATGAAAAAGAAGTAAAAAAAAAAAAATTCGTGACTTCTCCGTAAAAATATATTGTTCTCAGCCATATTTCAGTAAATGCAGGCGACCGTAATTTTTACCCTATTTGTTGTTACTTTTTACGGGTTGGTGATGGAATGATCTTCCTAATCGGGTAGTTGGATCAGTAGAAATTCAAAAGTTCAAAGTTGGAGCAAATGTTTTTATGTTGACCAGGCTGACATGAGTCTTTTTATTGTTTATATATGTCATATCTGTTTTTGACGTTGTTAATAGTTTATATAGGACATATCTGTTTTGACGCTGTTACTGTTTTTTGATGATATATTGTTAATTCATTCTCATCAATTACTTATTTCCTTATTTCCTTTCCTCACTGGGCTATTTTTTCCTGTTGGAGCCCCTGGCTTATAAAATCTTGCTTTTCCAACTAGGGTTGTAGCTTGGCTAATAATAATAATAATAATAATAATAATAATAATAATAATAATAATAATATCACTTCTCAACGTCAATACATTCGTTTTTAAAACGGTAAATGTTCTGGCAACATTTATTTCAGGATTTTTACCATTTTTACGGCAAATTCTGAACAGTGTATAAGGAGATACGGCAGAGGGATTAAAATTTATCAAAATGAAACAATAACGAAAAATATTTTCACAAAGACGTGAAATTTTCAAAATTCAGTTAAAGAACGTCTTTGGAGAAAGAATGGGAGACGTTCTACAATTATGATAACATAATAATCGATTAAAAATTAAATGTTCTTGTACATAAAACCCGATTTTGTTGAAAAATGGCAGAAACTTTGAAACTGAGATGTAGTTGTTACTAATGTCAAATGTACTTTCAAGCAAGGCATGGAATTTACATCCTGAATATTCAGTTAAAGTTTTCGTCTAAATTTTATCTTACTTTGAGAGTTATGTAATTGCTATAGACGTAGAAAGGAATGGCATATTTGTATATCCTAATAAGAAAAATTATATATTGCGTCGATCTTTTGTACTACACAATTATGTGTATGCTTTCATATTATTCTGAATATTTGTTTGTTAGGTAAAGGTAATGCGAGCATTCTCTCTCTCTCTCTCTCTCTCTCTCTCTCTCTCTCTCTCTCTCTCTCACACACACACACACACACACACACACACACACACACAAGCGCCTGCAAGTGATACCGTTTACAATGAAACTTGAGAGCTATTATACTAAATGTTCTTAAATGCTCATTCTATAATTTAATTTTGCTCCAAGCTTAAGAACCCCCGCCCCCCAAAAAAACTCTTCCAACCGGACCAATTAGATATAACAAATATAAAACGATCTTATTGTACTGATAAAAGTAAAAATGATATAAACTTATATCTAAATTACTTCTAATGGATCTCTTCAAAAAGCAAATATTTAAGATATAATTTAGAAAATTTAGAACAAAACATTTTGATTGCGTATAGAGTAATGCTAATTTTCCAAATTTTATTGTATAAGTTTTAGGGAATGTTTCACACTCTTTCATATATCATTTTTTATTTTCTATGCGAGAATGATGTAACAACCTCTTAGATATGTTCAGATCTTTCCATGTAAAATTCCTTACCCTTACAACGAATGAAAATCCTGATATAAATTTCACCTAAAAAACAACCACATTCAACCCGTTCAGTGCTGGGTGTAAGATATTGTATTCTGTACAACATACTAACTTTCTTTGTGAGTCATGGTTTATTAAATAATATTTTTTCTATCCATTTACGTTATCCTCTTTCCAAAGCACTCAGTGAGATTTGCAACTTTGTCTCAAAAGCTATGCTGTATATTGTGCGTTGTTTCTTACAACATTCGAAGTAATTGTATATATAATAAATCAAGTTTCTTGCTGATTACGGTTCAATAAAAATTAAAGTTATTTTCAATTGGATCATGTCAGCAGAATATGATAGAAAAATAATACACATGTCCACTTTCCCTGGCCTTCATCGATATATTTTTGAGTCTGCTTGAGTTTTATATATACAGTCTTAGAGATGTTCAATCATCATTAACATCATTATCATCGTTATTTTTGCCCAGTGTTTTCACAATCTTTTCCGTATCTATTTTCCAAAATCACTATCTTAATCGCATTGCTATCATCCAGCCTTACAGAGCACTGGTCTTTATAATTTTGTAAGCAACGGTAATGTTTAAGTGTAGTACTATAGGACTTTGGTATGAAATTCTTGTTACAAAATTAACTTGTGTACTATCACGTCCTTTCTATATAGATACACAAATAATTTTATTTTGTATAGGCTTTGAAACTACCTTCCTTTAATTAGAGTACCTGATTTTATATAGGCTTTGAAACTACCTTCATTTATTGAGGGTACCTGACTTTGTATAGACTGAAAATACCCTAATTTATTGAGGGTACCTGAGTATGCATAGGCTTTGAAACTACCTTCATTTATTGAGGGTACTATGGATGTACATAAATTAATGAAGATTAACCTACCTCTTTGCACGTAATCTTCTTCAGTACCGGAAAATTTTATATAAGCGTTTTTCTTATACATACATTACCACCTTTACATTTAAAAGCTTCTCACTCCTGTAATATAATTTCATATACATTCATCTTACATTACAGTCATCTTACATCTGTGGAGGCGTCATTTTTTCTTTTCTTTTTTATCTTTAAACACTCCTTTTCCAGCTTAAGATCTTCCAGCTATCCATTGCCCTGGAGACCATGAAGGCGCCTGGACCACCCCCAGAGCCTCATTAGGAAGCAAACGTGTGTTATTGGCCCAACATCAGCTTGGGCAAGGCCTCGACCGCTTCTCAAGACTTGGTTCAATAGCTCGTGGAGTTCCTCTCAAAGTCATTGAGGTCCACTCGAGGCATCTACTTCGCATCTTGGAGTTCCTCCTCAGGTCATCTGAAGATGGGACTTCAAGAATTTTGACTTGATACTCAGGGTTAGCTGGATAAGACCCTTCTGTCGGGGGTGGGGGGGTGGCTTCGGAAGGGGTAGGGAGGTCAAAGGGTATAAACACACCCTGTGAGTGGATCACTAGGCTGCTTTTCATCTCTCTCTCTCTCTCTCTCTCTCTCTCTCTCTCTGAAAAGGCACCTATTACCTATCTGCTTAGAACAGATAGCAATAATTCACCTCTCTCTCTCTCCTCTCTCTCTCTCTCTCTCTCTCTCAAAAAGATACCTGTCATTTACCTGCTTTGTACTATACCTAGATTTTTTAAGTGTTATATCACAGTAGCAATAGTTCACCCCCTCTCTCTCTCTCTCTCTCTCTCTCCTCTCTCTCTCTCTCTCACACACACACAAAAGCACCTGTTACTTACCTGCTTTCTACTTTACATATTATTTTTTAAGTGTTACTTCACAGTAACAATAGGTCACACCGCAATATTACTTTCCTTTTAGATTCTTTTCCAATCGAGGCTGTAGTCAGATTATGTGATAGTTCATAATTAGCCTTTCTGCCAATAAGGATATTCCTTGGGATCCAATTCATACTAGTATTTAATGATAAACAGTTTTCAGTCATTTGCAAAGAATAGCGATAATTTTGTCACAGTCATTAATTTGTGTGTTTTATCCTAGTTTGATTCATAATTTTCTTTTAGAATTAAAGCTTTAGCTTTTTTCAAACACAGCAACGAAGAGTACTATTCAAATTATTTTTTACACATCAAGGAAACCCCATTACCAAAATTACTTCGGTTTTATTAATATTCATGTTAACACCTTTTGATAGTGAATAAAAGTTTCATTGGGAAATCTTTAAAATCATTTTTTTTTTTTTTTTTTTTTTTTTTTTTTTTTTAGAAAACTATCAAAGAAGGAACTTTTACTAATAATATCACAATCTTACAATAGTTATCGATGATATTCCTTAGTCAATTCTATCACTAAAATGCCTTCATACTTGTTTATTCATAATTCAACTAATTTCATCTGAGGAATTCTCCCACTCACACAATGGTATGAGCACAGGGGGTTGTTTATAAATATACAACATATATATATATATATATATATATACATATATGTGTGTGTGTGTGTGTTGGTGTTTGTGTGCGTGTGTGTGTGTTATAAGTTAAATTGAGAATAGATTAAGGACACTCCAAAATCAGACCATTGTTCTCTAGTCTTGGGTAGTGCCATGGCTTCTATACCATGTTCTTCCACTGTCTTGGGTTAGAGTTCACTTGCTTGAGGGTACATTTGTGTGTATGTTTGTTAGTGAACACCTTCCTGGACACAATTTTATTCGTATTGAAACTTCAAGGGATTAATTGTTATATAAAAAGCTGGAAATAATTGAATTTTGGAAGGTTAAGGTCAAAGGTCAAGGTCACGGTCAAGCAAAATGTCCAATTCACGTAATCAACAATAAGTTTGAGCATCGTTGTCACAGAGACTTCAAACTTGGTTCATATTTTAGTATTTGAAAATCCACGCCAACTAATACATGTTAAAGTCAAAGGTCAAGGTCAAGGTCGAGCAAAAGGTGGAGAAATAAGCTACCGCGGCGGAGGTCTGCGCTCTACTGAGTGTCCCCCCACCCCTAGTTAAAGTTTAGTGGTTTATGATATATTTAGTTTGGAGCTTCGAGGGATAAGCAGTAAAATCACTTAGTGATGCTTTTCCTTTTTTTTTTTTTTTTTGTAAGCAAATGGACTACGGACTAGCATCTCTCTCGTATATACTATAGCCTATAGATATGTCCTACAAAAATATATTTTAAATTCATAAAAAAACATGCTTTAAGTATAAATGCTTATACATCGTTTAGGGGTTGTGGTGGTCTATTGGAAACGTCCCTACCTAGCGTTCTGCTGGACGGGAGATCGAGTCATTAGCAGTCATTGCCTAGCTCTTTCTGGTCCTAACTTGGGCGGAGAGAAATCCTAAACGCAGATCATATGGATATATGGTTAGTCTCTACGGCAATGTCCTGCAAGGGCATTGTCATTGTTCCTTGTCTCTGTCATTCATAGGTGACCTTTTTTTAATATATAGAATTATACAATGAATGTGATGAATAGCATGCTATGCATAACCTCGTTGAGTTATTTTCCCTGGTGGAGCCCTTGGGCTTATAGCATCCTGCTTTTCAGACTAGGGTTGCAGTTGAGGTAATAATAATAATAATAATAATAATAATAATAATAATAATAATAATAATAAGAAGAAGAAGAAGAAGAAGAAGAAGAAGAAGAAGAAGAAGAAAAATAATAATAATAATAATAATAATGATAATAATAGTAATAATAATAATAATAATAATAATAATAATAATAATAGTTGTTCTAAATGAAATTCCGGTTTATCGAATGAATGCGTTGGATATCATCCAAGTTGATCACCGATCGAGTGATAAAAACCTTGAAAAATAAAATAAAATAAAAAAGTAGAATAAACTATTGAGAATAAATTATAAGATATAAATTGGCTTATGTTTTTGAAGGTTGTGGCAGTTGATAAGTATGATTTTTTGTTTCATAAAATGATATGACTACAAAACTCTTCAAAAAAAAAAAAAACGTTGAATTATAACTCTTCGTTTTACATAAAGGAAGGGATATCACCCCTTCTTTCCAACCCTAACAATGGATAAAGGGGGAGGGCTGTGTGCGTGTAGAAGCTTAGAATAAGTGGCCACAAGATATATAGACCTCGAGTGGCCACACACAGCAGCGAGATCAAACAATCGACTGATTTAGGGAGGAACGATCTGATCCTTTTGGTGACAGCCACTGCAGGTCTCTTAAAACAAGCTTTAGACTTCTATTCTCACTGGGATGTTCGAACCATTTTCATTGAACGTTATCTTAGTTTTACTCATATTCATTTTCAGTCCTTCATTTCTATTTCTATATTCAAATCTTCTATCATTTTTTTTTCAATTTCTCCGATGATTCACTAAACAGAACTATATCATCTGTCAATCAGAAGTTGTACAGAGTTTTTCCCCATTAATATCAATCCTTACATTTTCCTAATCTAAATTTTTAAAAACTTCTTTTAGGCATGCTATGAATAATTTAGCACAGGTGGGATATCCCTGCCCAACTCCTTTCTCAATCAGAATTCTCCTCCTCATATGTAGTTTTAGGATTGCTGTACTTCTTGTATAGATATTTATGAGTGTTTTAACATCAGATTCATCTATTACTTGTCTTTGGAGGGCTTTCATTACTGCTAAAGTTTTGACAGAATTCAAATGTCATACATAATGGTTTGTTCTTCCATTAGCTGGTTAAGTACATGGATATGGTCAGTTTTTTTAATACTGCTTAGTGTTTATGCATATATATTTATATATATATATATATATATATATACATCTTTGTGATTTATATGGGAATATATTTTTCTTGCATACCAATGTATCTGCACAAGCTAAGTTTAAAGACGAATAGATTTCCAATGACTTTCTCATTCAGTGTCAGTTCAAGTTCCTCAGTATAAGATTTTTTGGGGTTCAAATGATTTTGATTCAGGAGCACAAAAAGAAAGCAAACGATGGAATCTGATTGAAAGTTATTGAACTGCGTATTACTTTCAATTAAGTTTATCTCAATAGCCTTCTTAAAAGATATGTCAAAATCACTTATCTTAATATTTCATTCATCGCCATTGCTCATCATTTGTGTTCTCCGTTTCCTCGTACCGTCAGTTTTGCACGAAACAAAATGAAATTTTTCCTTTATTTTTTATACGAATGGAATTTTCGTCCGCAACCGGACAACATGCCAATTATAAGCCTTTTGTGTGAAGGTTTAGCTGAGGGAGGGGGCCATGGTAGGGGTTGGGATCATCCTATCTAAATATGGTTTAATTGTAAGTCAGGTAAAAATGACCCCTGTGCTTCTTGTCAATAAAGATGACTTTGGGAAGATTTAAATGCATCCAGTGGCACTATAACCAAATAATCCCCTTAACGATTTATTGTCCGTATTTTGGCCCTTAAGTTTAACTTCCATAAGGTAAGAAATGGCTTGTGCCTTGTGCCGTACACTTGCTATAGTCTGTCTAGAATGTCATGAAACATCGAGTAGGTTTGCGGCGATGCCAAACTTCCTCAAGACTTTTAATCTGACTCAAGCTAATCCCAGCATCCTTCCATTCCGGGTCGTAAAATTTCCTTTTTAATCCCATAATCTGGATCTTTCCAGTCACACAAAAGCTGAATGGCTGTTGTGGATTAAGTTGACCTTGTGTTTCGAAAACAGCTCATAAAGTTGATTGCTTAGTTTATTTTAAAAACATTCATGTAAAAAAAAATTTTTTTAGGGAGAGTTCGAGCACCATATAAAGTACGGGAGACAAGTAAATGTCCTTTAATACATATCGTAGTATTTCTACAACTTTGAAGAGATCCATCTCAGATGAAAATAACAATTCAACGTTTTGTACCCTACGATTAATCTCGTTCAGTACAATACTGGAATCTTAATGTACTAAATGTTTTTGAGCTTTATTACTCATAAAGCTTCAACTTTTATTCTTTACATAATTTGAATTCTGATTGAATCAGTTTATATTTGAACATTATCAAATGTGTAGTCTGGTTCTTGAAGATATCTGTAGCCTGGCATCTCTCTCTCTCTCTCTCTCTCTCTCTCTCTCTCTCTCTCTTACCATATTTGTTGTAGAATTGATGAATGTGCCAAACATCAAATATTTCATGAAATAATACTTTTCTCCATTAAAACAATTTCTTGGATTTTAGGATAATGAAACGATAAAATTAATAGACATTTTCTTTAAAATAAGGCACTGTTTTAGTATAAAAATAAATTGTCTTGGTTAACAGGATGTAAATTCTCATATGAGGATGAAACCTCTAACATAGAAACAAGGAGTAAAACAAATGTATGCAGTGAAATCAATAAAGATTTTTCCCATAAAATAAATTGTTTACAAAAATATGTTGTTTACCGTCACAGGATAAAGCTAAACAACAAAATAAAACAGAAGTTTCATTAAATTAAATCAAGATAATCCTCCAGTGTTTTTCAGAATTAATGTGTTCTATACTATTCTTCATCAGATGAAGTTACTTCTATAACAAATAAATCAACAAACTGATTCACAGCAACATCATTCTATGTGTCCTTTTATAATGATGTCTTCAACATGATTAACGGCATTTTTCTAATTTTCTGCTGCCACGCATGACAGTGCCACTTACAGCAAAGATGTTAGATCTGCCATTTTAAATGTATTCCTTTTGGCTACATAGTCTTTAACCTGCGCCCAAATGAGTTCAATTGCACTATAATGGCAGTGATAAGGTGGCAGCCTCACGACCCTGTGACCTTTTTCCAAAGCTATTTTGTCCGATGACATATTTTGGAGCATTTCCATGTTTCACTGCTTTCACCATTTCAAGCAATTCACACTTCGTCAGATATTCTGGGGGATTTTCACCTTTATTTCTTAACCAGTCTTGGATCGCTCCCTTTGTGCTTGCCATGGTAGGAGGTTTGTCACTTTGCACTGAATGGTATGATGCGTTGTCCATAATTATGACGGGACTGTTGTGGTATATTGGGTATGAGCTGCTCTCGAAACCATTTTTCGAATACAATGTGATTCATTTGGTTGGTGATAGTCAGCGTCGTTCTTTGCTTGGAATACCAACTGTGCATTTTGGCACGAATCCTTGCTCAGATCCCTGCATGCAAAATGACAATTCTACTCCCTTTCCCGCTTGGTGGGTTTATTCCAGTTGCTCCTGTCGAACTTTCATCCATCAACACTTGGTGAATGTATAATTCTGATTAATCCAGGTTTCATCCAGAAATATAACAGACTTTTTCCTGTAGCCCTAATATTTTTCATTTCACGTAGGAACTTGGTCCTGGCACTTGCAATATCACTTCTCTCCAGTAGAAATTTCCGGCCGTTAACTCTTCCGTATTTAAATCCAATTTCTTTAAGTATCTTACGTAAAGATTCTCTGCATCCACTAAATCCAATATTTTCTTTGACTTCAAGTAGAATGCTATCCAGCGTTGGAATTTCCTTTCTGACATAATAACCGAGAACTGTCCTTCGTAAAACGCGCTGATCAAATCCATCGATGTTGGTTACAGTTGGTGGTCTTTTCCTTTTCTTTACGTTAAAAACGGGAGCTTCATATTCTTCTAAGCTGTCTTTTCCTTCCTTACAAATGCGATATATCGTACTTCTGCACTGCTTAGATGCATTCATTGTACGTTGTACTGCCTTGTCAAAGCCATGCATAACAGTTTTGTCTTCTTTCTCCCTTTTGAAGTACTCGTGGACAGTGAATATGACTTCTCGCGTCTGAGCACTTAATTGCTGTCGTGGGGAGCCTTCCATCTTAAACCGTCACGCTTGGGTATCAGAACCAAAGTGATAAGCTGCTTAACCTTCCTGACCTGAGACAGAGAGAGATGTGGCAAGGTCTAATGCCAAATCTACACTGTTTTTTCGCCTCAGTGATATTTAATGAATGAAATTGACGCAAAGCGGCAACGTCGGAAACCTACTCTATGGGCAGTTCGTAGTAAATTCGCTTGAATAACTTCGGTGAAACATCTCAATAGGGAATGTATGGGGGAACTTTCCCTAAGACTGTCCCTGGTCTCACGGCAAAGAAATTCCAAACTACTCTTCTCTCTCTCTCTCTCTCTCTCTCTCTCTCTCTCTCTCTCTCCAGAAATTGATCGACAGATTCTACTATCAAGAATTATGATAAATCAGACAGCAACAGTCATGTGCCCAGTTTCCACCTGATGTGTTTATTGATGTTTTCAAGGTCTTACTTGTATTGAAAGTTCCATAATTCTGATTCATATAATCTGGGAAGATTAAGACTTATTAATTAGTGAAATTTAAGAGTATTTGGAATCAGGAGGAGAGAAAGACCCAGAAACCATTGAAAGAAAGGGTAAAAGGGGCATTATTCAGCTCTGATGTGATCAGCAAAGTTTTGATTTCTCTCTCTCTCTCTCTCTCTCTCTCTCTCTCTCTCTCTCTCCAATTTTAGCCATATCATTACTATTTTAACCAAGAGGCATTTTAACTGTCAATCTGAAATAATCAACTTTTTGCAAAGCCTACGATTAGTAGAATTTAATAATTTCTCTCTCTCTCTCTCTCTCTCTCTCTCTCTCTCTCTCTCTCTCTCTCTCTGAAGAGGGCAACTTTTATTGAACAGTTTTTTTTTATAAAGGGCAAGACAGGGTATTTCTCCTCCTATCCATTGTCATCGAATTATAAGATTTGGCTCCAAGACGAACCCTTTTGTCCACTCTGGGAAATTGAACGTCTTGTTTACTTTTTTTTCCATCTGGTCCTGAACGTCTTCGAATGCTTGCCCACTTACTGGGAGATTTATGTGTCTTAGAACTCTTTTCCTCATTTTATCTACATGAAATATTGGATAACAAAGAGCCTTTGAAGTTCATAATAAAGAGAAAACAGATGGCAAGTCCATGTAGTCACAATTATTATAATGAAACGTGATGGAAGAAAATTCTCAAAATTTCTAAAAGAAATTAGATTAATACTGGTTTGTTGGATTAATAAAGGTTATTAACTAGATTAAATATTCATCTCTCTCTCTCTCTCTCTCTCTCTCTCTCTCTCTCTCTCTCTCTCTCTCTCTCTCTTATTGTTTTTATATATGTTGTTTGTTTATAATTGCATTGATTTTAAAGTTTCCCAGGCTTATTACTACAATTTTATTACTCATAGTAACTTTTGAGTCATTTTCCTTAAGGTGTCCATACCATATACATGATTAAACGTTTACTTCTTCGTTATAAAGGTAATCTTTTGAAAACAAGTATAAAGTTTGTGTTCTGTAATCTTGAATATAAAAGGTAATACATTAATAGGGCAGTTTTTTAGAAATGCTTTCTTTTGTTGTTCTATTTTAAAGCTTCAACAATAGTCACATCTGGAACAAAACTTCTATAGTACTGTCTAGTATTGAGCCTTATTATGAAGAAGGCAAAACTGATAGAATTAACTGCATACTTATAGTAATACGTGCAGTATGGTACATTCACCCTTCGAGATACTACCTCGAGGAAGTTATTGGGTCCTTTGACTGGCCATACAGTACTACATCGGACCCCTCTCTGGTCACGGCTTAGTTTTCTTCTGCATATACTACATCGAATAGTTCTGCCTATTCTTTACACGGTCCCCTCTTTCCTCATACACATGACAACACTAAGATAACAGGAAAATTCTTCTTCACTCAGGGGGTTAATTACGGCACCGTAATTGCTCAGTGGCTACTTTCCACTTGGTAGAAGAGACTCTTTAGCTATGGTAAGCAGCTCTACTATGAGAAGGGCACTATAATATCAAACCTTTGTTCTCTATATTTGGGGAGTGGCATGGCCTCTGTACCATGGTTTTTCACTCTCTTGGGTTAGAGTCTTCTTGCTTGAGGGTACACTCAGTCCAAGGACCGTGACTCAGTCACACTATTCTCTCTGTTTCCTTAGTTCCTTTCCTCGCTTTGCTATTTTCCCTGTTGGAGCCCTTAGGCTTATAGCATCCTGCTTTTTAGACTATGGCTGTAGCTGAGCTAATAATAATATTTTCTCTGAATATTGTTTGGTGTTATCATTTATAATTTCATTCTTTGAAACTAATTAGAGGTTTCTTAGTTTGTTCCATAATAATAATAATAATAATAATAATAATAATAATAATAATAATAATAATAATAATAATAATAATAATAATTTTCTCTAGAACAGCATTTCAAACAATAAAAATGCTTTCGCATCGTGTTGCAAATATCCTATTATCATCTTCCTGAAATAATGCAATAATGTTACATTGGTCTCTGAAATAAGTCAAAATCATAGAAGAATAGACTTGAATAAAAATGCTTTCGCATCTTGTTGCAAAAATCCTATTATCATCTTCCTGAAATAATGCAATAATGTTACATGGGTCTCTGAAATAAGTCAAAATCATAGAAGAATAGACTTGTATAAAAATGCTTTCGCATCTTGTTGCAAAGTCCTATTATCACCTTCCTGAAATAATGCAATAATGTTACATGGGTCTATGAAATAAGTCAAAACCATAGAAGAATAGACTTGAATAAAAATGCTTTCGCATCTTGTTGAAAAAATCCTATTATCATCTTCCTGAAATAATGCAATAATGTTACATGGGTCTCTGAAATAAGTCAAAATCATAGAAGAATAGACTTGAATAAAAATGCTTTCGCATCTTGTTGCAAAGTCCTATTATCATCTTCCTGAAATAATGCAATAATGTTACATGGGTCTCTGAAATAAGTCAAAATCATAGAAGAATAGACTTGTATAATAATGCTTTCGCATCTTGTTGCAAAAATCCTATTATTATCATCCTGAAATAATGCAATAATGATACATGGGTCTCTGAAATAAGTAAAAAATCATAGAAGAATAGACTTGAAATATTGCAAGGAGAGGAGAAAGGGTTTGTGAAGGATTTTAATGTGCAGCGTCAAAAGGGGGAAATTTTGCTGGATAAGCGGAATGGGTTAAATTGTATCGACGGTGAGTAGAGGGGTTAAGCTTTATGTAAGATAAACCCAAGTCACTTTCACAGCTTTTAGATATATTTGCATACGGTGGATGAAGACAAAGGAAGAGGAGAGAGAGAGAGAGAGATGAGAGAGAGAGAGAGAGAGAGAAAGAGAGAGGAGTGAAATTATTAAATATTCTGCTACAACGTATGCTTTGCAAAAAGTTGAATATTATAGACTGCCAATTAAAATGCTTTTTTGTTTAAATAGTCATGATCTAGACAAAATTAGTGAGAGAGAGAGAGAGAGAGAGAGAGAGGAGAGAGAGAGAGAGAGAGAGATTATTATATATTTCTGCTACTCGTATGCTTTGCAAAAATTTGAATATTTCAGACTAACAATTAAAATGCTTTTTGTTTAAATAGTCATGATCTGGACAAAATTAGTGAGAGAGAGAGAGAGGAGAGAGAGAGAGAGAGAGCGAAATTATTATATTCTGCTACTCGTATGCTTTGCAAAATGTTGATTATTTCAGATTGACAATCAAAATTCTTCTTGGTTAAAATAGTAATGATATGGTCAAAATTGGAGAGAGAGAGAGAGAGAGAGAGAGAGAGAGAGAGAGAGAGAGGAGCGAAATTGTTATATTCTGCTACTCGTATGCTTTGCAAAAAGGCGAATATTTCAGACTAACAATTAAAATGCATCTTGGTTAAAATAGTAAAATATAATAACCATTTACTTTACGAGAATCATATTTAGAATGTAACACTATGAACAAAATTTCAAGCAAATCATGTGTTATTCTATTACCTTTTACCCGCTAAGACCTGGAAAATATATATGCCAGCGCATTTATAATGGCCTCTAGATTTCACATCCCCAAAAAAAACTCCTAAAATATTCTGTCTTTTTATATTTTTTATTTATTGTAATTTATCATATTCCGATTCCAGAAGTCAAATTCCCTTTAATAAAGGGATGTGGTGGCCGATGTGGTAACGTCCCTGACTGCTCTAACTCGTTGTACTTTTGGTCGCTGCAACCTCACCATCCTTGTGATCCAAGGAGGGGGTGTTTGGGGGAGCCTATAAGTTTATCTGCTGAGTCATCAGCTTGCTATTGCCTGGCCCTCCTTGGTCCTAACTTGGGTGGAGAGAGGGCTTAGACGCTGATCATATGTATATATGGTCAGTGTCTAGGGCATTGTCCAGCATGCTAGGGTAATGTCACTGTTTCTTGCCTCTGCCTTTCATGAGCGGCCCTTTAAACCTTTAAACCTTTAATGTTCAACTGAAATCTCACTCATTTTGAGTCAATTAATTACATTTAAATTTTTGAGTGAGATTATGAATGTTCTCATTATTCTGGTATCTGCCTACTTTCATAATCCTCTAGAGAAAATACTGGACAAGATAATAATTTAGTCTTTTAATCGGTCAGTCTAAATCCAATGAAAAATATTTTTCATGACATTAAATCTATTCATCAATTTTTTCTGCAGATATTTAGCCTTTTTTTTTTTTTTTTTGTGAATTATAACTGGAGACCAATTTATCGCCATCTTTGTAAATATTAAAACAATTTTGTTCTAATAAATATGCAAAAAATTAAATCCATTCTTAAGACATTTAACCTTTTTGTTAATTACAACCTGAGACCAATTTATCACCATCTTTGTATATATTAAAACAATTTTGGTTTAATAAGTATGCAAAAAAATT
>NC_090748.1:10154286-10156993 GCF_036898095.1 Palaemon carinicauda
TGAATTCCTTTACCTTTGAATAACTTACTTTCCTTCGGCTCTACTTCAACAGGTGGTATGTTTATTTTGTTTTTACTCTTTCGTGTTGAATCTAATAATAATCTCTTTATTCCTGTACATATGAAGATCTTTCATCATCCGAGCAGCTGATTCTGATATTTGCTAATCCCATATATTGAATTGAATTCATGGATTTAGGCTATATAGCCTAGCGCTCTGGTCTACTATAGTCCATTTCTTTTATCGAGGCAGATTTGCACGGACTCGCAGTGGTGCCCTTTTAGCTCGGAAAAGTTTCCTGATCGCTGATTGGTTAGAATTATCTCGTCCAACCAATCAGCGATCAGGAAACTTTTCCGAGCTAAAAGGGCACCGCTGTGAGTCGGTGCACATCTGCATCGCTAAAAAAAATTGACTATAGGCCATTGAGTGCCAAAGTGCATCCAAGATAAAAACCTAGAGTTTCTCTGAGGTAAAATTTAGAAAAGGTTGAACAGCATGATGGAAGAAAGAAGGCAAAAATGGAAGTAACCTAGAAGGATTTCAAATAAGTGCAGCTAGGGGTTGATGGAGCGCTACAAAAATCCTTATGCAGTGCCTGCAGTGCGCCGTGTAAGGTGCATTGACAGCACTACTTTCCGGGAGATGGTCATTCAAAGAAGATGGAAATTTCCCGCGATTCGTGATTTCAACTTTTCATCACTAATGAGCTGCCTCAACGAAGTATGCTCTTCACTAAATGTTTCCTTTTCTGGTTATATTTTCACTTCTGAAATAACTTTGATTTCTCTGTGCGCTGCTTGTCTGTGCTTTCTTAACCTTTGTGCGCCGTTCTTAGGAGTTCATTCTAGCTCTTCATTAGTCTGTATATTTCTCAGCATTTCCTAATGATTATTCATCTTTGCCCTGTTTACTCGTAATCTTTTCCACATGTGGATATTACTAAACTCCCTTTCCAGCTCTTGCTGTGGTGTTTGTGGTAGTTGATGTACTAACATCCCTGACTGATGAACGCCAGACTGGGGTTCGAGTCCCGCTTAAACTCGTTAGTTTCTTTGGTCACTGCAACCTCACCATCCTTGTGAGCTAAGGATGCGGACTTTGGAGAAGCCTGTAGGTCTATCTGCTGAGTCATCAGCTGCCATTGCCTGGTCCTTCTTGGTGCTAGCTTGAGTGGAAAGGGGGCTTGGGTGCTGATCCTATGTATATATAGTCAGTCTCTAGAGCATTGTCCTGCTTGATGTCACAATGGCATTGTCCCTTGCCTCTGCCATTCATAAGCGGCCTTTAAAACTTTAAACAATACATTAAAAACTTATTAACTTATCTTACAACGTCACACATATATTTACTGTGTTCTTCTTATATTTCTGATCTCCCTCTTACTTGATCATTTTACTCTTTTGGGAAAGATGATCTCGGACGCTTTTTACAACTTTTATAATTTTCCTTTATAATTTGGATAGTTCTCTTATTTTCTGAATGGATCTTTTCATCATATAGCGTCAACTATATTTACATATATCTGTACATTTTCCAACTTGATTGCTCTTTCTGATCTTTTTGCAAACTTTTTTGCTAATGGTTAACACGAAAATTACTTATATTACTTTTACTTTCACGTTTATCAAGTGTTACTTCTTTGATGATTACTAAATCCTTATCAATACCACTTCTGTCATTTCCTTTCCTTTTTATAAGATTATGTGAGAAGTTTGAATGTGAAGAGAAAAGTCTGTGTGTAGCATAAATGAACCTAGAATATTCTTATGATAATATCAATATTGAGTGCGTTGAAAGTGTGTAGTAGGATAGATAATAGGTTTCTGAGAGTATTTCAAAGTTTTCATCATGGATATAGAGCGTTTGCTAGAGTACGTAGGTAGGAGAAGAAGAGAATGAGTCTGAGAAAAGAGTGTGTTATGTCATGTCTCCGTGGATGTTCAGTATCTATTTAGATGGAGTCATGAGAGAAGACAGTAGATGTATGTGTGATGAAAGATAAGTAAATAAGTTTTGAATAGAATGTTGAGAATGGCGATAAATAGAAACAACAGAAGCTGTATGAAAGTTCAGGAATATTTGATAGAGGGAAATATTACGAGTAAATATGAGCAGGAATAAAATAGAATGAGGAACAGAAGGTAGAAGATGCTATTATGGGTAGTGGATTATGGCAACATGGGAAAATAGGTAAATCACAGGATATGAGAACCAAGAAAGGTAGCAGGGTATTCACAAAAGATTAGTAGGAGATTGAGATTATTAATGGAACAAAGGTGAGAATGTATGAACGAATTATTGAACTAACTCCTCTTTACATATCTGAAGAGTGGTCTTTAAAATGAGAAAGAAAGACAAAATGTTGAAGATGAGGAGTTACTCAAAGTATTATATAGAGTGAAAGAGGTATTTTTTATTGCTAGAAAGTAGGAAGGGACTAGAGCCTTAAAATTATAAATTTATGGCCTTCATGAATATAACTGAGGAAATATCGATAGATATATCTTCTGAAATATCTTCCACGATCCTTTTAACATATACTCCACATCCCAAAAAGGGTGTCTTGATAAACTTTCTCTTGAAAAAAAAATAAATAAAATAAAAAAAAAAGTTCCAAGTGTTAATTTACAGCCATAGAAATAAGCGGTATTAAACTTTCCAAACAAAAGAATGTTAAAAGACATGAATGATATATTATCCCAAT
>NC_090748.1:10157493-10164993 GCF_036898095.1 Palaemon carinicauda
CTAGTAAAACGGGAATGGTAAACCTGACATTTTTATTTCCATTTTTATTTGTATCCTGCACTAACGTTCAAGCTACGATTTTTTTTTTTTTTTTTTTTTTTTTTTTTTTTTTTTTTTTTTTGCTTGATCATGTCTGAACTAAGCTGCTAAAAGCGGTCTTGGTTATTTAAATGTTACTCCCCATCCTTGTGAGTCAAGGATGGGGTGTTTGGGGGAGCCCATAGAATTCAGGAGCCATTGCCTGGCCATCCCTGGTCGTCGTTTAGATGGAGAGGGCTTGGGCGCTGATCATATATGTATATATATATATATATATATATATATATATATATATATATATATATATATATATATATATATACACATATATATATGTACATACATATATATACAGTATATACATATATATATATATATATATATACAGTATATATATACATATATATATATATATATATATATATATATATATATATATATATATGTGTGTGTGTGTGTGTGTGTGCGTGGGTAGTCTCTTGGGGATTGTCCTGCTAGTTAGGGCATTGTCACCGTCCCTTGCCTTTGCCATTCATAGGTTGCTTTTAATCCTTTAAACTCAGGCACATTTTACTTGGATTTAGTAAAAATTAACCTAAACACGCTGTTTTATTTTGGATTATCTATGGGTTAAGGATTCTGTAATTAACACACATTTATTTCAGGAGCTTTTCCTTAGTTATTTTCTTTTAATGTTTCTTGTACAATAAAACACAGACAATCATCAAATCTAAAAAATGTTGTTTTTCTTCTTGATCCTTCGGTTTCTGGCTGCTTGTACTAAATTCCAGTTGCTTGTTTGTAGCTTTTAGGATTTCATGTTTTTTCTTGGGGTGCTAAGGAACTGACGATAGAGTGAAAAGGAAAATAAAATTGTCTACTTACAGAAAACACAGTAAGAATCCTTCAGGACTACTTTTATCCATGAAAGAAAATGTTGCAAGTATCCTTATTATTATTATTATTATTATTATTATTATTATTATTATTATTATTATTATTATTATTATTATTATTATTATTATTATGTAGTAGTAGTAGTAGTAGTAGTAGTAATTAATTCTGAGAATGGTCATCTTCAAAATAGATACGTACAAATGATTGAGAAAAATGCAAAAAGGAATTTTTTTGGTATAAATATATCAGAGTATAGTTCCGATCGCAATATTGAACTTGTTGATGTGTGTCACTCATGAATGGCATAGGCAAGGGACAGTGACAATGCCCTAGCAGGACGATGCCCAAGGCCCCTCTCTACCCAGGCTAAGACCAGGGAGGGCCAAGCAAATGGCTGCCGATGACTCAGTAGGTAGACCTATAGGCTCCCCCAAACACACTATCCTTAACTCACAAGAATGGTGAGGTTGCAGATACTACAAGAAACTATCGAGCGTGAGCTGGGCTCGAATCTAGTTCAACAGATCAATAGTGAGGGAAGTTTCCAATAGGCTCCCACAAGAATCTCTTTAGATTCAAGTTCAGTTGGAGCATGTGGTTATAAGAGAAAAATTTCGCTCTATTGGTACAAAGTATGAGAAGGAAAATCATCAGAAAAAAAAAAATTTCCTTGCAAGGTCGAACTCTATTCTGGACAAGAACACGTCTTTTGTGGAGTACATGCTGTTGCACGCTTAACAAAATAAGTTTGCTGAGCTGACCTGCAAAACCAAGGTAAATATAAATATGCCATTTAAATTAAAAAATCGTCGAATTAATCTGAACTGGAATTAAAATATAATTTAGTTTCATGTAAACAAAAAGAGATGTAATTGGATAAGTTCAAAATGAGTCAATCAAGAGTGACACTAAAAGCAAAACAAATCTCAAAAGTTAAATGATAATTAGATTATCTTCTTAAAGCTTTTTAAAGATTTTTTACGCAAGTTTTGGGCATAAAATGAATAAAACAAATTAAAAAAACCATATGAAAGCAATGCAAAAGGGGAACTACTGTATTCTTATTAGGAGGATAACAAGAATTTTAGTGACCCACCACTTAAGTAGGTGCTATCTCTTAACATCATTATTGAATTTCTTTTTCTTATTCAACCTATTCTACTGTAGTGTGACCAGGAACCAACAATATTTTGGAATTATTTGAATATATTTTCCCTCTGACCCACTTTGACACCATTGCCCGTAGATTATTATTATTATTATTATTATTATTATTATTATTATTATTATTATTTGCTAAGCCACAACCCTAGTTGGAAAAGCAGGATGCTATGAGCCCAGGGGCTCCAATAGGGAAAATAACTCAGTGAGGAAAGGAAACAAGTAAAAATTAAATATTTTAAGAAGAGCAACAATAGTAGAATAAATATCACTTTATAAACTATAAAAACTTTAACAAAATAATAACATAAAATAACATAATTCGAACGTATGATTGAAATGAAAATGTAATACGCCTATCATAAGTTTAAGATAAAACCATAATATGTTTATCAAAAAGTTCAACTTGTTTATATTATAACCTAACAATGTAACGCTCGATTATAAACATAGCGAGATCGGAGCTGAACTGGAAGGACATCAATATTTCTGAATAAATCTGAAGAATGACAGACTCTGAACTTTATTGTCTGGCACTATACAATGCACTTTAATAGTAATGAATAATTTAGATTTAATAAGCATGTTATGGTTTTAGATATCCTTCTAAAATCCCATGGAATTCTTTGCTAGTAAAGTGTGTCCATTCCAAAATGGATTTGGGTAACCAAGTTTGGAATACAATAAATCTATCTAGAAATTTATAGAAATTTTCTATTAAATGGATGCTTAAAATCTAACTAGAAATTTATAGAGGAAAAAAATTATTAAATGGTTGCTTAAAGAAGTAGAATCTATTCTCTTCATTCTTCAATCCCTGTGCTATTCCTCATCTTCATTCTTACTTCTCTTCGCCCTCCTCGCCTTTCTTCTTCCACTGAAGCGATGTACAGCCGTATATCTTCCTACTACTTGACTACGTTGAATGGTTTGAAGGCATTTATCAATGTTATCATCAGCTCACACACACTTGAGTATCGGGACTGAAAAAAAAAAGAAGCAGAAAAAAAAATGGGCGGTCAAAGAAATAACTCTTTGAGATTTTAGAAGTCTCGGCCACATCAGTAAAGCACACATACACAGACGCTTGCAGATTAGTGAATGTTTTGTATGTTTATACTCCACCTATTAGGATGATTGAAATGAAAATGTAATACGCCTATCATAAGTTTAAGATAAAACCATAATATGTTTATCAAAAAGTTCAACTTGTTTATATTATAACCTAACAATGTAACGCTCGATTATAAACATAGCGAGATCGGAGCTGAACTGGAAGGACATCAATATTTCTGAATAAATCTGAAGAATGACAGACTCTGAACTTTATTGTCTGGCACTATACAATGCACTTTAATAGTAATGAATAATTTAGATTTAATAAGCATGTTATGGTTTTAGATATCCTTCTAAAATCCCATGGAATTCTTTGCTAGTAAAGTGTGTCCATTCCAAAATGGATTTGGGTAACCAAGTTTGGAATACAATAAATCTATCTAGAAATTTATAGAAATTTTCTATTAAATGGATGCTTAAAATCTAACTAGAAATTTATAGAGGAAAAAAATTATTAAATGGTTGCTTAAAGAAGTAGAATCTATTCTCTTCATTCTTCAATCCCTGTGCTATTCCTCATCTTCATTCTTACTTCTCTTCGCCCTCCTCGCCTTTCTTCTTCCACTGAAGCGATGTACAGCCGTATATCTTCCTACTACTTGACTACGTTGAATGGTTTGAAGGCATTTATCAATGTTATCATCAGCTCACACACACTTGAGTATCGGGACTGAAAAAAAAAAGAAGCAGAAAAAAAAATGGGCGGTCAAAGAAATAACTCTTTGAGATTTTAGAAGTCTCGGCCACATCAGTAAAGCACACATACACAGACGCTTGCAGATTAGTGAATGTTTTGTATGTTTATACTCCACCTATTAGGATGACTCATACATGAACGTGGAATCAACGGGAAGTACGAAGTAGTTCAGTTGATGGCCGACAGAGGTCAGGTAGGTCACCACAGTGTAAACACTGGCCCTTCGGAGCCACCTTAACAACAATCTGCCTCTCTGTTGCTCCTCTCGGATCGCGTCATCGTCATCATGATCATCATCATCCTCGTCCTCTTCGTAGTCGTCATGGTTATCCTCCTCATCATTGTCATGACGAATTGCATCTCTCTTTCTCTCTCTCTCTCTCTCTCTCTCTCTCTCTCTCTCATCATAGTTCAACCTTACCATTGATATAACAAATTGCAGCTTTCCCTTCTCTTTCTCTCTAGAATTGCAGCTCTCTCTCTCTCTCTCTCTCTCTCTCTCTCTCTCTCTCTCTCTCTCTCTCTCCATAGTTCAACCTCACCATTGTCATGACAAATTGCAGCTTTCCCTTCTCTTTCTCTCTAGAATTGCAGCTCTCTCTCTCTCTCTCTCTCTCTCTCCTCTCTCTCTCTCTCTCTCTCTCTCTCTCTCTCTCTCTCTCTGCAGATCAATCAACATTACTTGTAATCAGCAATCGATATGCAAATAATTCTTATCTCCATTAAGAATTTAAGATACTTTACTAAGAGAAAACTATCTTTAAAGAAGTAAGGAAAATTTCATCAAGACATAAAGAAAAGATTAAAAGTATTTAAAGAATAAAAGTTTTACAAGGCATAAACGAAAACGAAAAAGCAACTGAAGCAGAATGAGAATTGGAGACCAACAATGTAAGTAATTATCCACCTTCTGGTAAGTGGTCAATGGAAGGTTGTTCTCGCATCAAAGATGAAAAAAGATTCATTATTCCTATCTCTCCCTCTGTTTAAAGATAAACAAGTTTGAGAGAAAGTTGTCGTGAATACCATTTGTTAGGTGCAATCCCTGTGTTATCTATTATCATAATTATTATTAGAATTATTAAGCTTCTAATATCCTGCTTTTCCGGCTAGGGTTGTAGCTTGGCTAGTAATAAAGATAATGATAATGAGGTATGTATCAACGGAAACATTCTTTATAAACCAAGCTGTTCAAAGTATATTCCAATAAGTTTCTGAGCTATTCGCTAACTGTAAGTCTGGTTAAGAAAATTCAACATTTACAGTAACCTATTAAATGAATTTTGGGTTTTATCAATTTCTTTGCTTTATCTTTAATTTTAGTTGACTATTTCGTGTGGAAATCTTTACCTTTGTTTTTGTTTTCTGAAAGTGTAGAGTAACATCAACTTTTCAACTTTTCTAATGAAAATTTTTTCGAATTTGTTTGAGATCTAATATCATAGTTATATGATTTATTGATATTACCTTTTACCTTGGGCAAACGAGTTAAAGTTTTGATGTTTTTATGTGAATAATAGATGTTAATCGTTCATATGAATCCTCATAAGAGAGACAACTCAAAAGCTTACCTGTCATCTTTTCATTCCGAGGAATCATTTCTGTTGCTAAAGACCTGAGAACTAAAGTATGTTAGAAAATAAATGAGGTTAGGATGATATGTATATATATATATATATATATATATATATATATATATATATATATATGTATATATGTATATATATATATACATATATACATATATATATATATATGTATATATATATATTGTATATATACATATATATATATATATATATATATATACATATATATATGTATATATATATGTATGTATATATATATATATATATATATATAAATATTTATATATATATAAAGAAAAAAAAGAGAGAGAGAGA
The DNA here is from genome assembly GCF_036898095.1 of Palaemon carinicauda. NCBI lineage: Eukaryota > Metazoa > Arthropoda > Malacostraca > Decapoda > Palaemonidae > Palaemon > Palaemon carinicauda. The sequence continues at coordinate 10,163,308 of NC_090748.1, forward strand.
GAGAGAGAGAGAGAGAGAGAGAGAGAGAGAGAGAGAGAGAGAGAGAGAGAGAGAGAGAGAGAGAGAGAGAGAGAAGATGAGTTAAATTACTGAAAAAACAGACGAATAAACATAAAGAAACATTGTAGAGACTTATACACATACTCATAAATGTACAGAGAGTCCAAGAAGATAGGAGCTAAGAATATGATAAAGCAAAGAGAATGACTAATACTGAAACCATGACTTATATAAGATAAAAAAGGCGGAATTTTTCATGAATAGACAAAAAAAAAAAAGTGAGGTTGAAATATTCTTAAGGGAAACACTTGCTGCTCTCTTTCAAGCCTGATTAATAGACACGACGAATACCTCTAATCGCCTTGCTTTTTAAGATCCTCGTCTATCACAATACCAGTGTCGTTGTGGATCAAATAAAATCCATTGGAAGAAAAATGACCTCGAAATCAAAAAAAAAATATTATAAACTTTATTTTAGATAAGATTAACTAGAATACATTGGAGAAAAAAAAATTACCTCAAAATTAGAAATATTACTATGACTTTATGCTAGGTAAAATTAACTAAAATCTATTGAAAAGAAATGACCTCAAAATTAGAAATATTACTATAAACTTTATTTTAGGTAAAATTAACTAAAATCTATTAGAAGAAAAATGACCACACAATTAGAAATATCACTATAAACTTTATTTTAGTTAAAATCAACTAGAAAACATTGGAAGAAAACTGACCACAAAATTAGAAATATCACTATAAACTTTATTTTACGTAAAATTAACAGATGGTATTAAAGCATATTTACCATGCATCAAAATGTAAGCATAAGCATATATGTATTACCGTACATACGTTAGCACAACCAACATCAATATGTTGAAAATTGTTATGTCAATATTAATCTTATTTCACTGAGGATAAGCCTGAAAATTATGATGATTATCTTCGGACAACATGTCATAATTGTTCCAGTATTTTCTATTAGGTAAGGAGACTTAATAATAATAATAATAATAATAATAATAATAATAATAATAATAATAATAATAGTAATAATAATAATAATAATAATAATAATAATAATAATACCTGTTTACTCGTTCGTCTGAGTCCCTCTTATTCTGAATTCTGATTCCCATATGTAAAAATACTCACTCATAAATACAAACACACGCACACACATACGCATATATATATATACAGTATATATATATATATATATATATATATATATATATATATATATATATACATATATATATATATATATATATATATATATATATATATATATTGTGTGTGTGTTTGTGTATTCATATCTATAGATGTAAACACATGTAGAATTATGTATATTCTCATATACATATGCGTAGCTTGTATTAAAAAGCATTTGGTCATTAAGTGAATATTATGTTATATCTATGTATCATACGTGCCTACACATGCATACATCGATTAATCCCCATCACAAGAGATGAGCGGTTCATAAAAAGTAGAGCAGAAATATTAAAATAAAATCTTAATATTGATAATGTATCCACAGTTAAACCCAGTAAAAATATATATATATATAAATGAAAGTTTAAAATGCAGCCATGCCATTCTATTTGGATGATTTTACGATATAAATTCCCCCTCACAAATCTTTCAGCGTCTGCTAATATTGATAACCTTGAGAAGATGTAA
>NC_090748.1:10172493-10177493 GCF_036898095.1 Palaemon carinicauda
TATTCAAACCTAGGCAAGGCAGCAGCATTGTTACCGACGGCACTGCATAAAACCGTGCTCCTTGAGTCGTTCGGTTTTCAATATTTAGTTTATTGTTCTATAAAAAATAACAGAATGACTTCATATTACATAATCTCTATTGGCTAATCCTGAATGAAGGAACTGTTATATTAAGTAACACATACCGTATTACATTGAACGTACGTAAGACTGAGTTAAACTGTATACTAGTACACTGATCAGTGATTATATGAAAAAAAATCAAGCACAATACTGATTATACGAGAAAATCTTATGTTTTGTTTGAAATTGCTTCGAATATTACAAATATCATGGGTTAAAATAGATATTGTTGGCAAGATGTTCCTTTAACACATGTACGGATGGTTATTGGTGGTGTTACTCGACAAAGTAAATGTTTTTTTAGTGCTTCGACCCCAGCTGGTTACGGCCCAATTACCGTGGCTCAAATTTAGTTTTTGAACGTGTTTTGGCAAATCTTCTGCAAGATATGTATTAGACTATCCTCTGTTCCTTTTTTGCAATTTAGGTTTTCGTGAAGGCCATGGAGCGTGTGGTGCCTTAAATACGATATCTAATACTGTACAGAAATCCCTTGATTGTGTGGTTAAATAGTTCGTATGATTGGGATTAATTTTAGTATTACCTAGGTCAATGTTTAGTATTGCCTAGGTCAATGTTTAGTATTGCCTAGGTCAATGTTTAGTATTGCCTAGGTCAATGTTTAGTATTGCCTAGGTCAATGTTTAGTATTACCTAGGTCAATGTTTAGTATTACCTAGGTCAATGTTTAGTATTGCCTAGGTCAATGTTAATCATGAGTTAACTTTATCAAACTCGAAGTGTGGAGTAGGTGGGTCCTTTCTGAGAGAGAGAGAGAGAGGGTGGGTCCTTTCTGAGAGAGAGAGAGAGAGAGAGAGAGAGAGAGAGAGAGAGAGAGAGAGAGAGAGTTCTTTATTATTGTCCTTAAACTCTTCCTGTCCATATAATTAAGTCTCGAAGCAATTTATCTACTTACTGTAGTTAGACATCTTATTTTTGGTGTTAAGAAGCAAAGAAAATTTATGATTAAACTATATTTGAAAAAAATCTGCTTCCACAGAATAATGTGGTAAAAATGTTAAAATTTTAAAACTAGCTGAAGAGATGAATAGATATGAGAGAGAAAATCCTATGGTGGATACTTTTAAGCGAATTTCGGTAACGGTCAAGAGTAAAATAAATTTACTAAAAATTCACTTCTCGTACCATATTAAACTCTCGCTTGATATTTCGAACCGAAAGTCTGATAACATCGAGGAAATATTTTCTCTGAATACTCAAACTATTTCCGTCTGCAAGTAATCTCAGCCATTATCAAGGAACAAGAGATGAATATCCATTGACGAAAATACACATACTAAGGTCTTACCACGGCAATTCTTCATCAGGAAGACATGGCCTTTATCGGTCAAGACCTTTGAAGGCGCCCTTGCCCTTACCGCCATGGCAGGAGGGAGACACGTAATCGTAAGTCTAGACTAAAGTATAATGTCTTCTCTTTCCTCGTAAAGAAGTAATTCATTGCAACACTCAAAGCAACACGAGATTTATGATCTTGTATTGTGTATATGAGAGGTATCCGCTGTCCGTCCATCCATTCATCCAGCCATCCATCTGACGACTGGGAGGATGAACGAGAAGGGGGAAGAGCAATGCCCTTAAACAACTCCCAGCAGATTAATATTCAACCGATAAGAACTTCCTGCAGGAGGCTATATACCGTGGGTGAAATATCCTTCTAAGGAGGAGAGAGGAGTAAAAAGAGAGGGTATAAGGGGAGTTGTGGCCCCCCATATCCTTCTCAGATGCCCACCCTCCTCCCTGTGAACAAGCCTTTTCCTTATCCGCTGTTCCTCCGGGCCAACATTGTTAGCGGTTGATTCATACTTGCGCTTAGATACAAGCCTCCATCATTAATTTGGTTTTTTTTTTTTTTTTTCGAACTACTTCAAAAACATCGAAAGATAAATGATCGTTGTTCTAAAAGTGTAAACTCAAAAAATTCAAAAACCTATAAACAGTTTCACCATTAAAATGGGTATTTCTCTTTTTACCATTAAAAGGTAGGATGTACAGAGGAAAATAGTAGTTGCTATTTATTCACATTTATATTTTTGGCCTTATTCCTAATTCGTCTAATTTCTTGGCACTTAACAACGGATATATTGCACTATCTCGGTAAAACATTTCAACTCCTCGATTGATCAAACACTCGAACCTGATACTCTAAGAACCAAAGACCAAAACCACTAATGTTCAGTTTCGGTCATTTTTAACTGCTGTTGTAGATTTAAGAACAAAGCCCTCAGAAGAATATTGGGAGTTAAATGGCAGGAAAGGATTAGAAATGAAACTATAAGAGAGATTACTCAAGTGCCCTATGTGGATGAATCATGGTGAGGGGTAGATGGAGATGGTTTGGGCATCTATAGTGCTTAAAGCCCTGTCCACACGATCGTGCATGCCCGACGGGCAAACAGTGATACCAGACCACAATAGTTAGTAAGAATGAGGGTTAATGACGTCAGAAGCGGGAAAACCACAGACTGTTATTATTGCATATCTCATCTTTTTTTTTACCGATGTCAAAAGTGTAAGATCACTGTACCCTTATTGTAACTCTGTATATGGCTTTTGCTGAAATAAAGATTATTATTATTATTATTATTATTATTATTATTATTATATGGCTTCATAAAGTGTTGCCAGATACCTGCCTTTAGTTTTCTCGCTTCTGACGTCATCAACGCTCATTTTCACTAACTATTCTGGCCTGGTATCACTGTTTGCCCTTCGGGTATGCACGATCGCGTGGACAAGGCTTGAGGCAGGAGCTCTACTTTCAGAGTTATGACGATGTATAGAGTAAGATATAGGGCTTTTCCTTAATCTAAAGAACATTCGTGACTGATTCGCATCCAACATATATTTTGTTATTAAACATTCAATTTTAAATTTACTAATGAAGGTAAGAATAAGAAAAATCTGCCCAATAATAAAAAACTTTAATAATTAGTTATCTGGTGCAAAAGGAATGATTTGATCCCCTGTTAAGAAATATCAATTTTAGGGAATTAGGAATAGTACCAATTAAGGTTTATCCATCTTTTTTCAAGGTTTTATCATATAAATGATTGCAAAGGTTAGGGACATCAATGAAAAAAAATAGCCTTTGTGGCAATTTAAAGGTTTAAAGGCCACTCGTGAATGGCAGAGACAAGGGACAGGGACATTGCCCTATCGAGCAGGACAATGCCCTAGAGACTGACCATATATACATATGATCAGCGCCCAAGTCCCCTCTCCACCAAATCTAGGACTAAGAAGGGCTAGGCAATGGCTACTGATGACTCAGCAGATAGACCTGTAGGCTCCCCCAAACGCCTCATCCTTAGCTCACAAGGAGGGTGAGGTTGCAGTGACCAAAGAAATTTCCGAGTTTGAGTGGGACTCGAACCCCAGTCTGGCGTTCACCAGTAAGGGACGTTACCACATCGTATCTGTTAAATTTTTCATAAAATCAATATAAATTTTAGATTCCCATTTTAGCAATAGATAACAAAATACTGATGATGCAGCAGAATGCTTGAAAAATAAAATGCGTTTTTCGTGAGTCTTTTTGGGAAGCTGAATATTTAGTTCGGTGGTTGTGAAGTTTCCACAACAAAAAGAGGCAATGAATAGGAGAGAGAGAGAGAGAGAGAGAGAGAGAGAGAGAGAGAGAGAGAGAGAGAGAGAGAGAGCAAATTTACTTATATCAAACATTAAAGAAACTTTTTTGTATATCATGATGAAAGCAAAATTTCCTAAGTAAATAAAAGTATTGAAAATTAGAGATGGTGTTACAACCTCTTGTTTTCGGAAAGTTAAAAGGCCTTCATAAATTCTACATTTGCAACAATTAATGTGAGACATGTACAGTATATATATATATATATATATATATATATATATATATATATATATATATATATATATGTATATATATATGTATATATATATAATATATATATATATATATATATATGCGTGTGTGCGTGTGTGTGTGTGTCTGTCTGTCTGTATATACATCATGCATATTCATGTATGTGTGTATGTGTATTTTTGCCATTTATGTATCATCCTAGACCTCCATTTTTAAGCCCCATTATCCTTATACTCCAGCTTCTTTTGCTTCACAGTTTTTTAGTCAACGTCTTCTACCTTCTCTACCCCTTCATCCTCACTTTTAACGCCCTTCCATTTCTTCTCCATCTTTTTCTCCTCCCCAGCCGTCTCTCAATCCTCCCCCAGGGTAAGCGAATCCCCTTATTAATTAATCATCCTAAGTTCAATAGACAGTGGCCCAGTTTGTATTCCCCCGGCCTCTTGAAGCGAGATTTATAGTTCTTGTTCCAATATTAAAAGATAATTGTTCTTGCGATGCCATAGCAAAGTGGGTGTTCATTCATTTGGTGTTTACAAAAGGAACGAGGTGCCCCTGTTGCTGTGGGGAGTGGGGAGGGGAGTTGGGGCAGACCAGAGGAGTTGGCAAGGGTGGGGGATGTGCCATCAGGCATCTGCTGGGGAGAGAGACTTGGTAGCGTTACGTCCTTGTACACTCTTATATGCACGGTTAAGCAAACTCTTGTACGTAGGAATTGCGCTCACTTATTACAACAACATCGACGTCTGTTCCAGGGGTTGTCTATAAGCATCGCTTTGCACGTGTATTTTCAAGGAGAGGTGTGGATAATCTCCCTTTTGTCTCGGGCGTGAGTGCGTGCGTGCGTGCGCATGTGATCTCAAGATGCGCAGAGAAAAGGAAAACACAATCAAATTCTCTGTTACACTTAGGTGTTTAAACAAGCCTTCAATTGTCTGAGGGGGAAGAAAGCTCATCTCTGACGCCTCTCGAACAACGGGGATGTAATATCTGACATTCAGGAAAGATTCGA
>NC_090748.1:10199993-10202493 GCF_036898095.1 Palaemon carinicauda
AACCTCCTGAGAAACAGTAGGCAGGTCTGAGATATTTCAAAAACCTCCTTACCTAACAAGGTGTTATTTGCACAAAGTCGTAGAATTTTATCAAGTTTATTGATACATGTAACTATTGTTTGTAATTAATTTTACATTTAATGATTGACCTCTCCTAATGACCCATTTGACAGGTCGATTATGTCCATGGCGGATAATTTTAGAAGGGAGTGTTGGTCCACATCAGGATATGTGATATATTCAGGTAAAATGAATCATATATTGGTAACAACTTTAGTCTGAAAATATGATGGTTTAATTATCGTAGTTGTAAGTCATATGATTATTTTTATCATTGTAAAACATAGATAGCAATGAGTAACTTGATTTTTTATTTCATGACAATAACACTACAAGGCATTTTCAGCAAAGAAGACAATAAATCTGGATTTATTTTCGAAGACCTAAGAAAAAAGTAACTGCGGAATTATTAGAGTAAAATTACACGTATAAGATTTATAAAGTTTGGGTTATGTAAAGCGCTACAAATCCAGTGTAAAGAACAAAAATGACAAAAACTGGAAATTAAAAAAGATAATAAATGTCCTGAAACTGAATCAAGAGACAGATCAGAAATCATGTAGAGTTTCAAATCGTAAGTAAGATCACAAAAGAAACAATTTCCTTCTTGCTCTCATTCGCAAGAAATTAAAAATTTTCACATTATCCTCTATATTGGAACGCTTAAATTTCCTTAACTTTAACAATATTCTTGATCTTGTGGCAGGAAACACCTGAATAATTATAATAAATTAGAATGATATTCACAAATGAAATCTTGTTCATATGGAATAGGATAAAACTCAAAGAAATAGTTGTGCCTACTTTTGAGACCAAAGATAGGCTATGTAGGCCTGAGCTTCCTGGTATTTGATTTGTAAAGAAAATATCCTAGAGAAACTAGTGACAACATGTATAAAGCTTTAAAAAACGTTTGTTAGGACAAAAAAAGCAGCACTGTTCTCTAATCTTAGGTAGTGCCATAGCCTCTGTACCCTAGTCTTCCGCTGTCTTGATTTAGAGTTTTTTTGAGACACTCAGGCGCACTATTCTATCTGTTTCCTTGCTTCCTTTCTTCACTGGGCTATTTTCTATGTTGCAGCCCTTAAGCTTATAGCATCCGGCTTTTTCAACTAGAATTGTAACTTAGCTAGTAATAATGTTATTAGGTAAACATGGTCTCAGTCAGAGACATACATAATCTACAAAACAATCGAAACAAAAACCACTTCTCAAGGACATTTGTAAAGAATATGTTTACATTTATAGCATGAAATCAATTAGTAAAACATCTGACTTCATCATCGGTTGTATGATGTAGAAAATTTATTTTTCGGGAGAATTTTTCACCCAGTTTAAGCTCTCACCAATTGCTGTTGGATGAGTTCGCTAAAACCCACCTTAGCTCAGACTCATTACAGATGCCAGCTAGAGGGGCACTCAGTAGAGCGCAGACCTCCTCCGCGGCAGCTTATTTCTCAACCTTTTTCTGGACCGTGACCTTGTCCTCTGACCTTAACATGTATTAATTGGCATGGATTTTCATACACTCAAATATGAACCAAGTTTGAAGTCTCAGTGAAAACGATGTCCAAACTTATGGCTGATTACATGAATTGAAAATTTGGCTTGAGTGTGACCTTGACCTTTGACCTTGACCTTCCAAAATTTAATCAATACCAGCATCTTACATAACAGTTAATCCATGCAAGTTTCATTACTCTACGGTTAAAATTGAAACCAGGAAGCTGTTCACAAACAAACTAATACACAAACAAACACAAACAGGGCCGAAAACATAACCTCCTTCTTACTTCGTTGGCGGAGGTAAATATATGATTAACTGTTAAAGACAAAAGAGGAAACTAGGGCTGAATCGTTTCAACAACCAGGGATGACCTATAGTCAATTCGCAGAGGTGCCCTTTTAGCTCGGAAAAGTATCCTGATCGCTGATTGGTTGGACAAGTTAATTCTAACCAATCAGATAGCAGGGAACTTTTCCGCGCTAAAAGTGCACCGCTGCGAGTCAGTGCAAATGTGTCTCGTTAAACAAAAAATATAGTATAGATCAGTGTAGCCACTAAAGATAAATAGGGAATAATTGGGTGTGATTCGCTATCTCAACCCGGACAGATGTAGATTCCTGTAGATACTGGAGATAAGAAAGGGACAAATGAATATCAAAAGAGCATAATACTACCAGGCTCTAGTAGTCGTATAGCTGCATTATTACCCTCAATAAAGTTCTCTTATTAGTTACATTCAAAATTAAAGTTAGTACGTTATAATAATCATGGTTTATTCATGCATGGAACCATCACAATGGTATAAAAGATGCCGGAAGATATGCCTGAGTTAATTTAATCAGTGTAATCTGAGTTTAACCCTGGAAATAGATTATCTCCCTTATATAATGAAGACTAAGTGCCTGAATATATATATATATATATATATATATA
>NC_090748.1:10217493-10222493 GCF_036898095.1 Palaemon carinicauda
AATATTTAATTTCCTCTCGGAAAGACTTTATAAACTATAGCTCTTTCTTTGACAATGTTACCCTCATAATATAACAGTTATGTTTCTGAGTATGTGTGACATATTTATATATGGTGAATAGTTTGTTAAGAATAATTTACATGATAAAATATAAAACATTTTAATGTAAAATAATTCATAAATTGTTACAGACGTCACTATAAAATCAATATTCTTATAGTATTTCCTTCAGCACAATATTGAACACTGAAAAATACTCCTGAGATATATGATAAAGATTTTTTATATATTGTTTTTTTTTTTAAAATTACCACTCTCGATTTTTTCTTTTTATATGTTTGCAATATTCCTTTCCTTTCTTGAACTTTCAATCATGAATCACTTCTCAGTGTACCATGTAAAGAACATTATCAGAAAGCTTTTTTTAATTTGCATAAAAGAGGTATTAAAATTTATCTATTGAAATGTTAAAATATAGCAAGCATGAATAAACAGGGAAAATACATATTTTCTTTGACAACAATGAGGGGGTGTAAATGAAACCATGCATTTTATAAAAAGCGTAATATATTATGCATTATGATACACAATGTTAAATAATATTATTAATAATATCAAGATATACACATCGGTCTGTCCTAGAGGTACACAGATCTGCCATAATACGTACATAGGAAAAAAATCCTACGCGTACATGAATGTCTCTCTATACGTACATAGCTGAAGGCGCATTTGCATGCTGAGTTCGTGAGGGGACAACCACGGTGCTTGCTGGCAGCACTGGTGACGTCACAATTAATTTTTCAGTGATCAACTTCGCTTAGAAAAAAAAAATGGTGGGGTTTCAAATATTAGTCTTTATTCAACCTACGCCCAAAAGGGCGCCATGAGTATTACGTTTTACACCGCAATTTATAAGGCGTCCACGCCTTTGCAAAACACCCAAGTCACCAAAAAAACAAAATATCTCTTTGGTTTCACTAGAATAAAGATAGAAACAAAACATCGCACGGTGTGGCAATGTCACCTGCATTTCATATAACATTTTTTTGTCTTTCTATAATTTTCTTTTTTTATATATATACCTGATAGATGAGTCAGCCACCTCTCAGAGAGTTCGAAAAAAAAAAAAAGCAAATCCATCAAAATCTAACTTCCTAACAATTTAGTATTTTGCAGCGTCGTCATAATACGAAGGATATTTGTAGGAAGCCCGGAATCCCAACTGGCACGAGGGATTGGTCAGCAGCCTTTGCGACTCGAACATATCACGCACGTTGGGGAATCCTCCGTCGGCAGCGCTCCCGCCGGTCGTTTCCAAAGGCTGGGAATACCAGGAGCCGTGCGATCGCGAATAGGCAGCCGCTGCCGCTGCCGCTTGCATCGTCATGCCTCCAACGGCAGCCGTGCCGCCAGTGACGGCGGCGCTGCCGCAGGCTGTCATATCGTCGGCTGTAGCTGTAGGGAAGACGGAGGGCGCTCGGGCATCGCTGTACTGACAGTATCCCATGGTGTCGTAATACATGTTTGATCGGTATTGCTGTTGCTGTTGCTGCACGTCCGACAGCAAGGAGGCAGGACTCGTGTCGCCACGACCTACGTCTCTGGATCCGGGGACCAGAGAATCCACGCTGAATGAGGACGCGACCTCCAGGTAAGAACCCTCGTGACCTGTGCTGGATGTGGTGGTGGGCAGGCTTGTCGGTGGCAGGTGACTGTGGGCGTGCAAAGGCGGCGTGTGGGTGTGGTTGTGGAGGGGCGGTGTGTGGGTATGGGCGTGTAAAGGTGGAGTGTGCCCTGCGGCCTTCACTTCCGGCAGGCATGCAGGCGGGAGGTCAGGGGAATCAAGGGGCTCCGTCTTGGGCTGACACAGAGGAGAGAGGGGCGTCCCACCCCCTACCTGAACACCTTCAGCATCCGACTGACCCCCAACAACAGGTCGAGGCTGAGGCTGTTGAGGTCCTTGCTGTTGCTGTTGCGATTGCTGTTGCATCGCTACCGAAGTGACATCGGGTTGCTGGGGCCTTTGGTCGGAATCGGGCCCAGTGGGCGTGTGCTGCTGCTGGTCCTGTCTCTTGAGGACGTCCTCCTTATCCCTCGGGGGCGCCGTCTCTTTCTTCTTGAACCGTTTCCGCCGTCGGAGGTAAGACCCGTTGTCGAACATGTTTCGGGCGTCGGGGTCAAGCGTCCAGTAGGACCCCTTGCCCGGCTTCTTGTCATCCCGAGGGATCTTGACGAAGCATTCGTTGAGACTCAGGTTATGCCTAATGGAATTCTGCCATCCTTGTTTGTTCTCTCTGTAGTAAGGGAATCTTTCCATGATAAACTGATAGATCCCATTTAGCGTCACTCGCTGTTCTGGGTTATTTTGGATGGCCATGGTAATCAGGGCGATGTACGAATAAGGAGGCTTTACCATGTCCTTCGGAGGAGCGTGTTGCTGAGGGGAATAACCGTACGGATGGTACCGCCCCATGGCGCTGTAGCCGTCGTAACCGTAAGTATTGGGCGCCATCGCTGACATCTGCTGAAGGGCTGCTGGGGGATATGTAGCGGCTGCATGGCGATAATATGACTGCTGGTCTCCGAAAAGGGTGTGCATTTTCACAGGGTAAGCTGACCACTGGTCACACATTTTGGCTAAAAAGCATTATGTGGTCCACCCCAATCGAGGCAGACCAGACACCACCTTAGAGAAAAGAATAAAATATATGAAGGAGGAAATTTGGAGAAAGCCGTAAAATAACCTTCCGTTCTTTTATCCTCGCAGATTGAGGCGCTGTTATACACAGCTTGATTTATGACACCGGATAAAAACACAACTCTCTCTCTCCCCACTCGAATGACTCTACTCACAATTTCTATATATTTGTGGTCGACACAAGACAATTACACATAACATAAGGCGAGAAATCACCCAATTCCTTTTTTTACGTTCGTTTCAGCCAGCGATCGTGTTCGGGCGGGATAGAGCGGGTGTCAGAGGCTGCGTGTGAGTTCGAGGAGGTCGGAGGATATGAAGGAAGGCCCTGTCTCGACGCCGTCCGTCGGGAGAGCGGTCAGCGCACTTGCATTCTATTTGGCATCATGATAAATCCCAAAACAAAAGTTCACTGCCATCGAGCTCACACTCTTTCTCTTCACGAAGTCTCGGACAAAGTTCACACCGTTTAATACGAAATAAATCAGTTCACCATCATCGACATCACGTTTTGTTATCTTTCTTAAAGGAAATTTCTTTGGTGGCGCGTGACTTGATTAAAATTGAGAAAACACATCGACCAAGTTCTCTTTTTTTCATCTGATTCCAACAATGGTAAAGAAAACAGTCTTGTTGATATTCTAAACACCGCAAGAATTAACGGAGGGTGCTAAGTCAACAAGACCCAGCCGCAGAGCCACGCTACTCTCTGGTCCCCATCCAAAGGCCAACTGAACTATCTTAAAGTCTAGGAAAATTTACTTTAAGCCAACAGTTTAATCCTTCGCCATGTTATATTTAGGCTCCGCCTACTCAGCTTTGGGCCAATGGGAGCCGCCGCTTGCAATTCACTCACCAATGAGTGGCCCTCTATTGTCACAATCAGCCAATGGGAGCGGCAGTTTACTGAGTTATGATCTACCGTCCCGCCCATTGATATCAGATGATTGGTAAAGCGAAGGGGGGAACAAATTACGCGGTCCTGCCCCTCGCAATTTTCCTCCCCCCCCCTTTAATCTGAGGGACAATTCCCAAGTCTCAGAGGGTAATTTGGTGCCAACACTTCTAACCCCTCGGCCCGGCTCGATAATCCGAGGTAAAGAGATTAGCTGCGGCTCAATAAAAGTTATCCAAACAGAGTAGTGGGAGGGGTGGGGCCGATGATGAGGGGAGAGGGAGTAAGAGAGTAAGGAGCGAAGATAGGAAGGAAGGAAGAGAGAGAGAGAGAGAGAGAGAGAGAGAGAGAGAGAGAGAGAGAGAGAGAGAGAGAGCTTCTCGAAAGGAGGGGGATGGCAAAACGGAGTTTGAGAAAACACGTCGGGCCCAAAACAGGTTTATACAGCGGTTTTAACAAATCCAGCGTAATAAAGTTGGTCGGAGGTAGTTGGTGGGGGTAACACAAGAACCCCCTTCTTCCTCTTGCTCACATTCAGTCTTGAACTTGAGGTCTCGGTGGGCGCGCTCTGGGTGGGCGGTGGGTGAGCAATACGAGCTAAATAACAGCACAAATCATTAAAAAAAGGAAATAACAAAATGCTTAAAAAACAAACCGTGCATAGACAGTGGTGTCGTCCGAACTTCAGCCAAACTAGGAATTCGCGATACAAACGTAAACAAAACATGTATAAAACCGTAAGCTCGACCACTAGAAAAGGAAAATAATTCCGAAGAAATGAATAACAACGTTCATTACGCGATGCAAAATGCATAACGGAAAAGAGCGGAATTAAGAAAGCTTCCAGACGACATGATGCTGTGGAGCCTGGCGTCTGTGCTCCAGCTCCTCTCCTGACAATGGAACACGGAGGCTCCGCCCCATCCAGCCACGACTGGAAGCTAGCCGATGGCGCTGTTCTCCATTTGCTGTGTGCTGTGTAGAGGTTGGTTGGTGTTCTCCTTATTGCATGGCATGATGCTGTGGGATTAGTTTTCGTTTGCTTTCATGATATAGTGGATCATATTTGGAAGGTGCTTTGTGCAATATTATGCAAGCGTAGATAGACACTTATAGCGTTAGACTATACACGCATACATAGTCAATATGTATATATATATATATATATATATATATATATATATATATATATATATATATATATATGTATATATATATATATATACATATATATATATATATATATATATATATATATATATATTGATAGATACATAAATAGATAGATAGATAGATAGATATAATGAGTCTTTTTATAGTTATATATATGAATTATCTGTTTTAATGTTGTTAATGTTTTTTTAATTATTTTATCTTAATTTTTCATTACTTCTTATTTCGTTA
>NC_090748.1:10227493-10247493 GCF_036898095.1 Palaemon carinicauda
TACGGGTTTATTTCCACAGTGTATAAAAACCAAGTATGAAATTACATAATAGTGTATTCCAGTCTTAATTGATCATGAGATATATTCTAGTAATAATATTGATAGTAATAAAAACAACAACTATATGAAATAATAATGTTAATAATAATAAATTGATAACAATGATAGTAATAATGATAATAATAGTTATATTAGCAAAAGTAATAATAATAAAAAAGATGATAACAATAATTGTTTTTTAATGAAATTCAATGTCAATGCAAAATAAACTATTCAGACAAAAGCATAAGAATTATCATAAGATAAAGTCGATAGTAATTGATCATAGTTCTCTTATCATTAATCAAAAGATATCAATGTTTCCTTATCAAAATTGTGCACAATTTAACTGATTCTATATGAAATTGTACTCTGTATTAAATAAGTTAAGGAAATATATAAGATAACGCATAACATTATGTGACGCCCTGTATTTTTTATTTGTCTCTACGTGTAAATAGCAAGGAAATATGGTTATCAGTATTTATCAATGGCTAGGTTGTTTATCTGTAGTTTTCTATACGTTATAACGACTTACTGTATATACTGCATACATAATCAAAGTTTACTAGCTGCGAAGAAAGTCGTTATAACCTACGGACTTTCCTCTCCATATTTCGTACAGTCACATTTGTGTTACGTATAAAATTTAACAAAATTTAAAAATAGGTAAAACATCACAATAATCTAGTTTGCTAATCTAGAAAAAGCCACCGTTCAACTAGAAATAAGCTCCACTAGATTAAAAAATCAATCTAGGTGTAAGCATTACCTATCTAGATTTATGTTATTTTCTCTACAATATAGGTAATACTTTGCTGTCATTGATTAAATGCCGATGTTTGCTATCATCACCATAAATACTATTACTTTTATTTTTAACAGAATTATTAATGGAGTTTCTAGATACAAAATACTATATATGCAAGGAAACACGTAAGTACGGGAACGCACAAACTTTACACATGTTGTATATATATATATATATATATATATATATATATATATATATATATATATATATATATATATACATATATATATATATGTGTGTGTACGTATATATATGTACTGTATATACACACAATATATATATAGTATATACAGGCTATATATGTATATATATATATATATATATATATATATATATATATATGTATATAAATATATATATATATATATATATATATATATATATATATATACATGGCTGTGTGTGTATTTATATATGTACAGTATATATACATACATATATATACACCATATATACATATATATACAAACACACACACACACACACACACATATATATATATATATATATATATATATATATATGTGTGTGTGTGTGTGTGTGTGTGTGTGTATGTGTGTGTGTAACTCTGAACACTTTTGTTACTGATTTTGCAATTTACATAACGTGCTGTCTTCTATTATTTTCATTATTAATATTTCTTTAAAGACATTTAAATGTTACAAAAGCAGGAAATTACAGATCATGTATTTATGACGCTATTGGTATTACAATTGATGAAATTCAAGATCTGCTCGGTGTATCACGTTAACATTGCTATGATGAACATATATATTTCTTTTATTAATAATAATGATGTTATTATTATTATTATTATTATTATTATTATTATTATTATTATTATTATTATTATTATTATTATTATTATCATCATTATTATTATTATTATTATTATTATTATTATTATTATTATTATTATTATTATTATTATTATTATTATTATTATTATTATTATTATTATTTTCTCAGAATATTTGTACAGGGATCACTAATGAAAAACTTTCCTTGGTTCCCGTGAGATCTCAACCCAGGTGTCACGTCATAGAATGATAGCCGAGTGACTTTTCATATGTAGTCTAGTTTCCGATGGCTTACAAATTAACAATAATTGAATCCAAAAGACTGGGAATAAAGATTCATGAATGGTTAAAACAGATTTTATCACTGATTGAGCTAAGCAGATATGCTTTCGTAGGTTTTCATTAATGATTAAATCATTCTTAACTAACGTGGAGTTTACTTTCAAATTCAAAATCATCTCAGTGAACCATCTTCCTATTTCTAATTACTTAGTTAATTACATTGTTTAAAAAAAAACGTAATTTTAATCGGAAATTCTCTGTAAAGATATACTGTTTTCAGCAGTATTTCAGTAAAATACAGGCGACCTAAATGTTTACCCTACTTTGTGATTATTTATTAAGGGTTGGTGACAGTAATATCACTCCTTAACGTCAATGTATCCGTTTCAAAAACGGCAAATGCCTGGCAACCTTTATTCCAAGTTTTAGCCTCTTTTTGACAAAGATGATGGACAGGAAATTACGGTCTATTAAATTTCTTATACCTGATCTAGATATCAATCTCTGACACCATCGTTCAACTAGTTCGTTATGCATGTTGAAATAATATTTTTCATAATTCTGATCATCCTTTACATTTAGATCTTCCTGGACAGTTCCATCCTGTTCGTAATACTAGGCATGCAGCTAATTCTAAAAATCAGGCCTTCTCTATCACATGGCTCAATAGTACACAGTATTCTATAAGTTTTATTCCAGCTATGACCAAGTTGTGGAATGATCTTCCTTATCGGGTAGTTGAATCGGTAGAACGTCTAAAGTTCAAACTTTCAGCAAATATTTTTATGTTGAACAGGCTGACATAAGTCTTTTTATAGTTTATATTTGAAATATCTGCTTGGATGTTGTTACTGTTTTTAAAATATTCTATTAATTGATAATTATTTCCTTATTTCCTTTCCTCACTGGGGTATTTTTCCCTGTTGGGGCCCTTGGGCTTATAACATCTTCCTTTTCCAACTAGGGTTGTAACCTAGCTATTGATAATAATAATAATAATAATAATAATAATAATATTAATAATAATAATAATAATAATAATAATAATAATAATAATAATAAGGAATTGTTTTATCTAAGATAAAATTTTGCTCCTACAAATTAAACATGGCTTGTATTATTTATTTTTTATTACTTCCTCCATATTTCATTGGGTGCAATCTTAAACTCCAGTTTAATATCTTTTTTAGTTCTATACTATTAGCATTGTGTTATCTATCCAGTTCGGTGTAATAATCGATTGAAATTCTACTGCAAATTCAATTATGTTATCATTTTTCTTCTGGAATTTACACCGAGCTGCTTATGAGGGCCGTAATTTCATAGGTGGCATAAGATAGATACATTCTACACCCTTCAAAAGTGTATCAATCATCAAGTCTGGACACACAAATACTCACATACACACGCACGCACACACATTCAGAAAAAAAAAAAAAAAGGTTTTCTTGTAGCATAATGATAACAAAAGAAATGTGTTTTGTCTCCTTCATTATTATTATTATTATTATTATTATTATTATTATTATTATTATTATTGTTGTTATTATTATTATTATTATTATTATAGTCAACTATGGATAAATTTCTATCCAAGGTGATACAATTTGTTAGGTAATACAAAGCATTTTCATTTGCTTGAAATCCACTATTACTATCAAAGTCATGATAAATTATAATATCCCTTCTGATGTTTTCATTATACGTGTGATAAAAATATTTTTTAAACTAACGCTATTATTAGAGATTAAAGATTTTAAAGAAATAATAATAATAATAATAATAATAATAATAATAATAATAATAATAATAATAACAATAATAATAATAATAATAATAATAATAATAATAATAATAATAATAATAATAATAGATAAATGAATAAATAAGTAATCATATAAATAAATAGAAATCATAAGAGAAAAATAATTTCAAACCATTTTTATTATTTTTCCCACAGGATATATCCACCATACCTTAACTAAAACCCATGCAGACATTACATATTTATTTCGCATAAGCCTAATACCATCACAATACTTCTATGACAGCATTCCCATATGAACCATAACGTACTAAAACCTTATCTAATCACCTGCTTCCGTAATTTCGTAGTTAACTCTACAAAAGTTAAAAATGCCACCATAAATCAACACGCGTACATACGGCGAATAATATCACTTCCATTCTACCATTCCTTACTCTACAAGGTACAGACCCGGATACTGATTCGTGTATAAATAATTGACTTATGAAATTCCCTTTGTGGATGATTCCTTTTTAGGGGAAATGTGTGGATTTTGATATCATTGATTTAGTTAAATCTGGATAGTCTTTAAGAGTGTGTGCATGTTATAGGCATAGGCATACACACGCATGCAGAATATATATGTATGTATATATGAATATATATATATATATATATATATATATATATATATATATATATATATGTATATATATATATATACATACGTGTGTGTGTGTGTTTGTGTGTTTATGTATTGTATATTATATATGTATATATGCATGTATATATATATATATATATTCACTTATACGTATTGGCACACTTATGTGTATATATATATATATATATATATATATATATATATATATATGTATACATATAAGTGTGTGTATATATATTTGTATATATATATACACATACATATATTTATATATATATATATATATATATATATATATGTGTATATATATCTATCTATATATATATATATATATATATATATATATATATATATATATATATATATATATATATATATATATATATATAAAGAGAGAGAGAGAGAGAGAGAGAGAGAGAGAGAGAGAGAGAGAGAGAGAGAGAGAGAGAGAGAGAGACCTATGTACATATATATATATATATATATATATATATATATATATATATATATATATATATTTGTGCAGGCAGCATTCGTTAAAAATTGCATATGGTGATTCCTTTATTATTCTCGTCAGTAAATAATGCTTATAAATATATAATCAATCTTATACGAACTTAAGCGTATCCAATTAAGCAATTAGTATGCACTCATTGTATCGTGAAATTAAACAAGGTAACATATATATTCTGATGCAGTACTAAGTTATTTTTGTACATTTTTTAATTAGCCTTTCAGATAAAAGTTGATCTCATATGTGTACATTTTCTGGCATCTTGTATCACTTTTGCGCTGAAATTTGGAACTGATTCGCCCGTACACATTTCTAAAGCATTGTGAGAATTAAAGGCTCTTCTTTTATGGATGTCAATCAAATAACTTAACAAAACATTAACCAAGGAGAACTCCATTTTCATAAATGAAGAGTAAAATGAGAAAAATACTAGTACACGTCAACAAGTTATGAACATGAGTGATTCGAATTACCTGTAATCTAAACAAACAAATATTGCTACTTCATACCTTCCGGTTTACAAAATATCTGTAAGTAGTACATACATACATATACCAAGGCACTTCCCCCAATTTTGGGGGGTAGCCGACATCAACAAATGAAACAAAACAAAAAGGGGACCTCTACTCTCTACGTTCCTCCCAGCCTGACAAGGGACTCAACCGAGTTCAGCTAGTACTGCTAGGGTGCCACAGCCCACCCTCCCCCGTTAAGTAGTGTTCCATTAATAAATGTGTTTTTTTTTCTTATGGGATTATTAGTGTTCCAATATTGACCACGACTTTTAAATGTTTCACAATGGCCCGATCTACCTTTGCTTAATACAGCATTGTAGTTAATGCGTAATCTAATGATTTCATGAATATTCTTCAGTTTCTTTGCAAGCAAATTCATCTATGAGAAGATTGTTAGTGGGGGAAATTTCAGAAACATAATTTACAGATTTTTTTCTGTAAAAATTATGTATAGAGTATTTAAAAATTATTAGCCATCACACTAAATCAATCTAGTGAAATGTAAACGATATTTTATTTGTTATACATCCACTTGAAATTAACTGCGAAGTCCAAACTTTTTTTTTTTATAAAAGTAAATGCCTAATCTAATTTGAAAATTATATAAAGAATGATAGGATATACTGTTCAAGAATGTTTATACGAAAACATTTAAGAAAACAATACAATTTTACATAAAACATTTTTTTTTTTTTTTGGGGGGGGGGGGGGGTCCAAATCCGGTGCTTTTTTTCAATTACCTTTTTTTACATTTTGTGATTTGTAACTTTTTCAGTCTTCAGACTTTCCCCAATTTCAACCATTTTCAATACTTAAATCTTATATGATATATTCATCCATGTACTAATAAAACAAAATTAATTCTATCTCCAATATTGCTATAAAAACTTTCCATTTGAGGGTTAACTCATGAGACAACTCAATACAAAAAGGACATGTAACACAGATTACGGAAAAATTTCTCGACACCACGAATCTGACCTTTGACCTAAAATATCATCCGATTCAATACAAACAGTAGAGAAAACAATAAAAACTAGAGGTGCACTTAGCATAGCGCTAACCTCCACCGTGGCAGAATATTTCTCGACCTTTTGATTGACCTTGACCTTGACCTCTGACATCAACATATATTAATTGGCAAAGATTTTCATGCACTCAAATATGAACCAAGTTTAAAGTCTGTGACAGCGATGTCCAAACTTATGGCTGATTACGTGAATTGGACATTTTGCTTGACCGTAACCTTGACCTTCCAAAATTCAATCAATTCCAGCTTTTTACATAACAGTTAATCCAGACAAGTTTCATTACTCTGCGATTAAAATAGTGGTCAGGAAGGTGTTCACAAACAAGCACACGTACACAAATTACAAATGCATAAACAGGGACGAAAACATAACCTCCTCTTAACCTCGTTGGCGGAGGTATATGTAGTTATATAGTAATCTAGTAATTTAGGAGGTATATAATGTTCTTTTGGTCTTCGTGAACTTTTATTTTCCTTGATAAAGGGTTGGGTGGGGTGGGGAAGGGGGACACCAGAAAAGTACAGCCTTATGATGTCTCAGAAGATCTTTAAATCTTTACTTGTTTAGACCTAGCTAATGTAATTACTACAATAATCACGCCATTCACATGTATATATATATATATATATATATATATATATATATATATATATATATATATATATATATGTATATATATATATATATATATATATATATATATATATATATATATATATATATATATATATATATATATATATATACACGCCTATACCAGGCCTATGCTTTCTGAGTGGAATTACCTTAACGCGGTGAAAGGGTTTCCGTATCGCCGTGATCAGCAAAACTGCACTAGTCAGGAACACCCATACTAGGTTGATGTGCTGTGAGTGGTCAGATAAAAGTCTTCCACCATCACCAATCAGCAATGGTCAGCGTGGTGATGAAAACTGGGCAAAGCCTTTGTCTTCTCAGTGGACTAGAAATAGTTGCCATTGTTGTTGTTGTTGTTGTTGTTGTTGTTGTTGTTGTACACACTTACACACACACACACATATATATATATATATATATATATATACATATATATACATATATATATATATATATATATATATATATATACATGTAAATATATATATATATATATATATATATATATATATATATATATACATATATATACATGTAATATATATATATATATATATATATATATATATATATATATATATACACATATATATATATATATATATATATACATTATATAATAAAAATGCATTCTAAGTTAATAAAGTTACGAAATGACTATGTAACACAATATATATCTTTTTCGATCTACTAATTAACTATCTATTACTGGATGTATGCTAAGGTATATACTTAAAGGATGGTATATAAAATTTTGTTTACAATATATTCATGGACATAGGTTTTGCTCCCACTATACATTTAATTTTTGGATATCAAGTAGCAACGAAATATATGATATATATTTATAGCTAACATATATCTTTATCCGAAGAAGTATTTTGTTTACTTAAGCAATATTGCTACTATTGCCTTTACAATAATCATATTATTTTCGACTAAGACGATAATGATGATAGTAACAATAATGAGATTATTTATGGTGATGATTATGCTAGTAATAATAATAATAATAATAATAATAATAATAATAATAATAATAATAATAATATTAATAATTGAAATAATTGTAATAATAATAACAATTATAATAATAATAGCTATAATAATAAAAACAACAAATACTATTACTACTACTACTACTACTACTACTACTACTACTACTACTAATAATAATAATAATAATAATAATAATAATAATGATAATAATAATATGAATAATAGTAACAATAATAGTATTACTAATAATAATAATAATAATAATAATAATAATAATAATAATAATGGGGGTGGTGGACATTATGATGTTACTTAAAAGAACAAGTACCAGGAATATTACAAGTTCTGTTCAGAATATAGATGAGGAATGTTCATCTTAATTATCAGTGCATACAGTAGAACAGCTTTTATAAAATACATAGATAATAGTAAAATTACTTGTCTTGGGTTTTAGGAAAATTTATTACTCCCCTCTTAAGTTCTTTACAATCTTCGTTTATATATATATATATATATATATATATATATATATATATATATATATATATATATATATGCATATATATGTTTATATATATATATATATATATATATATATATATATATATATGTATATATATACATAAACATATTATATACGGTCACACATTTTATATATATATATATATATATATATATATATATATATATATATACATATATATATATATATATATATATATATATATATATATAAAATGTGTGACCGTATATAATATGTTTATATATATATATATATATATATATATATATATATATATATATATAAACATATTATATACGGTCACACATTATATATATATATATATATATATATATATATATACATATATATATATATATATATATATATATATATATATATCTATATATATATATATATATATATATGTATATATATATATATATGCGTGGGTATGTGGATGCTTATGCATATGTCTGCATGTGAGCGGCATTAATCCTTTATTTTCACATAGATTCCTTATTAATTTAATTGATATTTACATCATTATGCTTACTTTTGAATGCTGTAAATGTATAAGCTAGAAATAAGACCTAACCTCTTGGTTACAAAATAACAAAAGTAGAAACAAGCCTGATGTGGCTTTTGTTTAGGGATGTGAACAGTTTTTGAAGCTAGAGACATTATTTTTGTTGTTTTTCTTATTCCATAATCTTGCCTGTTATTCAGCTTGATGACCAGGTGAATATGATAAAATCCATTTTAGTTTTTTTTTTTTTTTAAACTTTTAGCGACATTAATTTCATTTCCATCTTTTCCTTATTCTATAGTTTTGCCTATTATTCAGCATGAGCTGGTGAATATGGCAATATCTTGTAATTCAAATTTTTTACCTATATACGTTTCCACATTTTTGAAAATGTATTTTGGTTTATGAATAAAAATACTCATTTTTAATTTATCTATTTAGACAATTAGATAGCCTTCACGATTCCATTGATGAAGAGGGATTATTATTACAATTATAGGCTATGATTCAAACCTACGTGACATCTGCTGATATTGAAATCTTTTATAACATTCGGAACTAAAACTACTGCAGGGCATATGAAGCAGTCATTCTTAACTGCTGATGGGAGATTCAAAATTAATAAATATATCTCTTTTCTATAAGGAATTTATATAATTGTCTCCATGTATCATCTATTTGATCATGTACACATCCACTGACTCTTAATATTGTTCAAAGAAGCGACCAAAAAATAAGGACAAGGATGAGATATTATGGAATAACAAATACGTCGTTACTTCTAGAGTACATTTGGTAATCAGCTTCGTTCTTAAAATATAGCCTGGGCGGCCGTACCTACAGCCCCCACCCCACGCGCCTCTCTCTCTCTCTCTCTCTCTCTCTCTCTCTCTCTCTCTAGATATGTATGCATATATATATATATATATATATATATATATATATATATATAAATATATATATATATATATATATTTATATATATATATATATATATATATATGAATATGTATATATATATATACATAAACATATATATATATATATATATATATATATATATATATATATATATATACATACATATATATACATATATATATATATATATGGATATGTATATATATATATATATATATATATATATATATATATATATATATATACATATATATACATACATACATATAGAAGATCCTAGCATTTGGTATCAGTAATACAGATCTCATCGCTAGTTATGTACATCTGTGAAGTATTTACGAATGCAAATAAAGACACAGGTATGATTAAGACCAAATTAGCATTTCTGTGGTAAGAAATCTAAGGCGTTATAGTCAGAACAGGTTAAAAAGCGCTGAGATCAGGATGTGGGAATCCAGGTTAAGAAAAAAAAAAAAAGTTATAATTCCGCAGTCATTGAATAATTCAAATTACACCGTTATGGAATTCAGTTTGGTTAGACTTGCTTGCCTCTGTTTGAAATCACTAAAAATTAACAATAATTGAATACAAAAGAATGGGAATAAAGATTCATGAATGGTTAAAACAGATTGTATCACTGATTAGGCTACGCATTCGTAGGTTTTCATTAATGACTAAAACATCCTTGACTAAGGTGGAGTTTAAATCTGATATCATCTCTGTGGACCATTTTCCTAATTTCAATTACTTTCTTAGTTAATTACACTATAAATAAAAACCGTAATTTTAATCCGAAATTCTCCATAAAAATATACTGTTCTTAGCCGCATTTCAGTAAAGTACAGGCGACTGCAATTTTACCGTACTTTATTATTATTTTTTACGGGTTGTTGACCGTAGTATCCCTCCTTAACGTCAATATATCCGTTTCTAAAACGGCAAATGCCTGGTAACATTTATTCCAAGATTTCTACCGTTTTTACGGCAAATTTTTTAGTGTAGAATGGAAATGTGTATATATATACACATTTCAATTGCCATATTTTAACTTCTTACAAGTATGGATGGACAGCATAATACTTCCATTCAACATTCCAATGATTTGAAATTCATCACATAACATCCAAGAGAAACTACTAACAAATAAATTTAACATGACTTCATGATTATCCAAAAGCTATACCCCTATTGTAACTTTTGCTGAAATAAAGATAATTATTATTATTATTATTATTATTATTATTATTATTATTATTATTATTATTATTATTATCTCTACAGAACATCAAGAGGACCTAGCAAAGTGATCGAGTCTCCGCGGAAGAGGAAGATGTAAGAACTAAACTACGCAATGGTTTCAAATAAGTTGGTTTTACGATGTAAAGAGGATAAATATACATCTATTAATATGAATTTATATCAATTTCATTAAGAAACCTTTCCTTATCGCGGTATATATAGGCCTATCTCTGTAAATTCAGGATGTCAGAGTTTATTAAGAAGTGAAGAACTGCGGTTTCTTTCATGTCTCACGGACACTATTATATTTCTTATTCTTACACCTTTGATATTTTATGATTAAAAAATATGGAGTCATTGTAATGATTTGCTATTTTCATGGTTTTAAGGAAAGGCCATTGCAAGTTGCCAGTAAATATTTTATTTTCTTGCTATATATACTGAAGAATATACTCATACTTTATATTAGTATTTGTATGACTCCTATGGTAGATACTATTCGTTCATCTTCTGTTTGATTTCCCTCTCCTCTTCGTCTTCATTATCTTACTCCTCTTCCTCTTCCTCCATCTTCTTCTCATTCTTTTTCTCCATATCTAATTTATATATATATATATATATATATATATATATATATATATATATATATATATATGCACATTCATATATATATATATATATATATATATATGCACATTCATATATATATATATATATATATATATATATAGATCAAATCTAAAATTAAAAAGAGACAAGAAAACCCATTTATACATATGTATACTTACACATATAAACATACACGCATACACACACACACACACACACACACACACATATATATATATATATATATATATATATATATATATATATATATATATATTATATATATATATATATATATATTTATATATATATATATACATATATATATTTATTTATATATATATATATATATATATATATATATATATATATATATATATATATATATATATAATGATATGACGAACTTCAAGAGCCATTGTATCAAATTACGAGAAGATGAATACTTTTAGCGCAATATTGCAACAGTTCATTGCACCAGAACTAGGTTAGAAGATAAAGTTCATTTGCCACATGAATCTTTACCTTGTTCTCTATCTCAGCTATCTCTCATTCCTTATCGGGTGCACAAGAACAAACAATCATGTTATACTTTGCATATCTATCTATCTACATAAGATTACGTCTATCTATCTATCTGTCTATCTATCTATCTATCTATATATATATATATATATATATATATATATATAAATATATCTACATTTATTACCTTAGAGAAGTCTAATTTTGAAACATGGATTCAGGAAATTATGAGAGATTAATTAATGGATAAACGAGGCAAAGTAATCACAGACTTATCCGACATGATATTGCTTTCTCTCTCTCTCTCTCTCTCTCTCTCTCTCTCTCTCTCTCTCTCTCTCTCTCTCTCTCTCTCTCTCTCTCTCTCTCAAGGCTATAACCTTTTTGTGATTTGAATAAAAAGACTTCAGTATTTCGTTCAAATAATCGAAATATAGCATTAAAAAGATACAGGTTCAAAAAAATTATAGGTACAGAAACTTCAGTGGAAGAAAGTAGTTATTCTTGCAGATAATTGTATAAATAAATCGCAATTATTTTGGCAAGGGTCGTGGTAATTGAATAAAGGCTTTGATTGTCCAAACATAATTTTCTGCAAAGGTGTTGATATGTTAAGTACAGCTGATTCGTGAATATTCCTGCGAAATGCATATTCAAACGCCCGGCATTAAATTCAAGTAGAGTGGGTTGCTAGAAGTCACCATATCCAGGATTTTCTGTCTTTCTAAAGATGAACTTTCTGGAAAAATTTAGGATTAATGATATGATTCATACCAATTACCTTGATTTGGATATTATCCAGTTCTCCACCAGAAATAATTAATCTTGATATCCTCTCTTTTTAGACCAGATCTATCTATTTATCTATCTCTTGGATTTTCATTCTTTCTAAAGATAAAGTTTCGCGAAAATTGTAGATTTTTAACGATTTGATTCATACTAAATACATTGATTTGGATATCATCCAGTCCTCTACCAGAGATGCAATAATTAATCTTAACGTCCACGCTTTTTAGACCATGAAGATCTATCTATCTATATATCTATCTACCTATCTCTATCTATCTAGGAGCACGTCCTTGATGTGGGCTATCAATCGCCTCCACCTAATCCTGTCTCTAGCTCTCTGTACAAATTGTCCAGCTGTTACATCCTCATTTACATCTTCCAGTAGTAAGCTGTCGAAAAACTTTTTCCTTTGCTGGCTTCCTAGTCTTCTCTCCTATACTTTTCCCTTTAAGTTTATACTGGATAACTTACTTTAAAAAAAAAAAAAAAAAAAAAAAAAAAAAAAAAAAAAAAAAAAAAAAAAAAAAAAAAAAGCTATTTCTGATAAAATTGTTTTCCGCAAAGATTTTCCTTATCATTTCAACACTGTTTGCTTATATCGCCACAATGGCACAAGAATGAAAGGATTTATGAATTCTGATGATTTGGTACCATGCTGTTATTTACGTGTAACAACGCTGCAATACTATTGAAACCTGTGTGTGGCTTTTTAGCTGAAATAAAGATTATTATTATTATTGTTATTATTATTATTATTATTATTATTATTATTATTATTATTGTTGTTGTTGTTGTTGTTGTTGTTGTTGTTGTTGTTGTTGTTGTTATTATTATTATTATTATTATTATTATTATTATTATTATTATTTTTATCATTTACATAGCTTAATGTAAGTTCCCCAAACCTTTTGTTTACACAGCTTAATGTAAGTTTCCAAAGCCTTTTATTTTCAATATGCATTTAGCCGGACACAGGAATCCCTGGCAGACATTGCTCTGGGGAAGTGCATAGTATCACAACCTTACTGCACGGCGAGTTCTTGTGTTTAACTCCAACCACCTTACCACTGACAAGGCGCACTTGCAAAATAAACTATTATCATTTTCCATTACATATAGAATTGCGGTAAATTACATGTTTCCATTTCATTAGCAAATCGTGATATAATGTACATTGTTAGAAAAAAAAACTGTAATTTTAATAGGAAATTCTCCGTAAAAATATATTGTTCTTAGCCGTATTTCAGTGAAATACAGGCGACCGTAATTTTGCCTTAATTTGTTATTATATTTTATGAGTTTGTGACCGTAAATTTTACTCGTTTACGTCAATATATCGGTTTTTTTAAACGATAAAAATTATATATTGAATGTTGCTAGACATTCACCGTTTTTAATGCAAATTTTTAAGAGTATAATGTAAAAAAAGAGTTAAAATCAATGTAATTCAACGTATATAACATTAAAGCAGATGTGCTCAAGATGTAAATGATACCTTCGAATGAAAGCTACCAGGGACGGTTCTCTCTCTCTCTCTCTCTCTCTCTCTCTCTCTCTCTCTCTCTCTCTCTCTCTCTCTCTCTCTCTCTCTCTCTCTGCAAGATGATCACGGTGCATTAATCATTTCACACCTGACGGGAGTATAGCTTCTACATCAACAATTGCAGGATATTCCAACTGTCTTTGATACGATCAATTTGCATAATCAAGAATTCAAGTGTTGCTCATATCTTGGATAATGGCGGGTTTCTGATGGGAATATACGGTTATGTATATTTGTATGCTTGCGGATGCGTGTCTGCTTTGTTCTTGATGATGTGGTACGGACGAGAATATCAAGAGCATATGTAGAATATGCTTTAGCCTTTGATATTATTATTATCATTATTATTATCATTATCATTATCATTATCATTATTATTATTATTATTATTATTATTACTTGCTAAGCTACAACCCTTGTTGGAAAAGCAGGATGTTATAAGTCCAGGGGTTTCAACAGGGAAAATAGCCCAGTGAGGAAAGGGAATAAGGGAAAATAAAATATTTTAAAAACAGTAACATAAGAATAAATATCTCCTACATAAACAATAAAAACTTTAACAAAACAAGAGGAAGGGAAATGTAATAGAATAGTGTGCCCGAGTGTACCCTCAAGCAAGGGAATCATATCTCTTTAAGTGCTCGTATCAAGGATTTTTCCATTCATGGTTTATCTCATACCTTATTTACATTTCCTCTAAATCACACTGATCTGTTATAATTACACTAGATGCCTATTTTCCCTTTCTCTTCGTTTATTGCTGGTAAATGAGGTTGCTGTGGCCTGATTGGTAACGTCTCTGCCTGGTAACGTTTCTGTCTGGTGTTTGCCAGTCGGGGGTTCGAGTCCCGCTCAGATTCGTTAGTGCCATTAGTGTCTGCAACCTTACCATCCTTGTGAGCTAAGGTTGGGGGGTTTGGGGGAGCCTATAGGTCTATCTGTTGAGTCATCAGCAGCCACTGCCTGGACCTCCTTGGTCCTAGTTTGGGTGGAGAGGGGGCTTGGGCGCTGATCATATAATATATGGTCAGTCTCTAGGGCATTGTCCTGATTGCTAGGGCAATGTCACTGTCCCTTGCCTCTGCCATTCATGAGCCACCTTTAAGCCTTTAAACTTCTAAGTTAATTACCTCTCGTCTCGCCGTTACCTTCTTTACCTCGTTCTTCATTCTATTATTCCTCTATTCACAGGTTAAGTAAATAGAGTACATAAATGTTCTAGTGAAATACCTTAGTTTGAATCCACTCATGCCTAAGATTGAACAAAGGGCAGTCACCAGTGATAGCCTTATGATTATCAGTTAATATGTACCCGGTATATACATATACTTAGGTATATATGTATATACACTACATAAATACAACAAATGCAGCCGCTCCTATACCACTACAGGACAAAGGCCTGAAACATGTCAATTTACGTCTGGGGTTTGGCCAGTTTTCATCACCGTGCCCACGACTGCAGGTTGGTGATGGTGGGAGATTTTCATCTGATCACTCACAGCCTAGTATGGGTGGTCATGACTAGTACAGCTTTTCTGATCATGGAGATGCATAAACCTTTTAACCACGTTAAGGTATCTCACCTCAGAAAGGTATATATATATATATATATATATATATATATATATATATATATGATGTTCAAATATGAATTAATTCCCTTTAAATAGTTACTCAAACTCGCTGTTGAAACCTCAACCAAAATTTTTAAAAATCTTGAGCTTATAAGTCTGGCTTCATAGTTCTTGATTTCCTAAATATTTTAGATACCTTTCTGTACAAAAACCTTATAAAAATCTAATTTGGAATGATAATGTTTCTTTCCTGTTCCGATCTAATAAATGATTGGGTACAGAAGTGTACAGGAAAAACTAATGCATATATGGCAAACCACAAAGTTTAGATATCTCTAGACAATGAATAAAAATTAGGCAGCAATCTCATAATTATATGTTTCTCTCCATTCCAAAGATATTTAAAAAAAAAAAAATCCAATGAGCATTCACTAATGGTATAGTCATTCTTTAAGGACTTTATAACAAAACGATTGCCATGTAGAACGTATATCCTATATATTCGAGGTGAAAATATGTAATTTAGAAACCTATGAAATAGTATAAAGAAGTTAAAGATCAACCTTCCTGAAAATTTCAATACACAGTTCCCGAAAAACTGAAAAACCTACCAACAAGAAAATTGAGATTACATGAACACACCGGACATATAAACACCCCCCCCCCCCCTCTCTCTCTCTCTCTCTCTCTCTCTCTTTCCTTTGATCTTCCTAGAAACCACCAGAAAAATGAAATATATGGTGCCTAGGGGAGGAAGCAAGCCGAAGGTGTGAGGGTCGTGTGTAAATTTTAAGAGCCAGAGACGCCCGCCTCCTCTTTTACTGTCTTTGGCGTTAAGTGAATTAATTGGTTGCTGAAAGTGTTTGCTGGCTTCTTGTGATGTGGATGGCTTTCTCTCTCCCTCTCCACGGAGCGAGATCTCATTTATTTATCTTTGCATAGAGCGGCATGCAAGGGGGAGGATGATTCACTATATTGTTTGTTGTAGTCGATATGAATGTACACAAACGCAGAAATTTACATAGGCACGCACAAACGCAACACACACACACATGCTTCTATATA
This sequence comes from Palaemon carinicauda, assembly GCF_036898095.1. Taxonomy (NCBI): domain Eukaryota; kingdom Metazoa; phylum Arthropoda; class Malacostraca; order Decapoda; family Palaemonidae; genus Palaemon; species Palaemon carinicauda. Next base: position 10,244,834 of record NC_090748.1, read on the forward strand.
TATATATATATATATATATATATATATATATACATATATATTATACACACGCACGCTCCCACACACACACACACACACACACACACACATATATATATATATATATATATATATATATATATATATATATATATATACAGTATAAACATATATACGTATATATACATATTCATATATATATATATATATATATATATATATATATATATATATATATATATATATAGCCTATTATCTATATATAATCTATATATATATATATATATATATATATATATATATATATATATCTATATATATATATATATATATATATATATATATATATATATATATACATATTTGTATATATTATCTATAGGTTACGCTTCCCTCTTCCGGAAACACAAAAACCTTCCCATGAAAGCTCCCGAACTATGCCCACAGACAATCAGTGAACGTTAATCACATCACCTTGAAACCAATGACAGACAATAACAGAGTGAACAATGAACACCTTCCTGCCCACGGCTCCCGAACACGATCTGGCTATATGGGTTTTAACAGCACGCGCTCTTGGCGTCGCAGGAGACAGGGTGTCGTGTGACAGTTGAAGGCGCATATAACTGGGCGTGAAGGCTCTGACAGTTAAAAGTGACAGACGAGGCTGTATCTCCCAGGCAGCTGACTCTCTCTCTCTCTCCCAGCTTGGAGCAGTGTTGCCAGATATGGGGATTTATCCCTAGATTTGGGGATTTTGGGAGTCTAATGGAGATATTCTATACAAATTTCTATGAAGAAGAAACAAAATTTAGTAAATCTTTATATCATAATAATAATAATAATAATAATAATAATAATAATAATAATCTTTATTTCAGCAAAAGCTATATACAGAGTTTTGTTGCAATTAGTTTACTTGCACTCTATATGAAGTATGATGAGTAATTTCTATATGAGTAAAGCCATGTAGATCAGAAGAAAATATATTTGTGGAAATGGGTTTTTTTGGGTTGTTTTGGGGATTTTTACACTAACCCATCTGGCAACACTGGCTTGGAGATTTGCCGCTGTCTCTTGCCGAGGAGAATGAGACGCGTTTTGGGGTAAGTGAATTGGTAATGTCTGATCAAGATTTTGGGTAGAATGCTTATAATGTGTTTTTTTTTTTTTTAATTTTGAAAGGGGGGAGGGGTTGCTGAGAATTTTCTAATTCTTTTCTGTAAACTATGAGCTGTGGTATGCTGATTTATATTTCATTAAATTTTGATTGAAGTAAAATGAAGAGAATGATAATAATAATAATAATAATATTATTATTATTATTATTATTATTATTATTATTTTTATTATTATTAATAATGATAATAATGATAATGATAATAGTAATAATAATAATAATGATATTATTATCATTATTATTATTATTATTATTATTATTAATAATAATAATGATAATAATAATAATAATAATAATTTACCTTTGAAAGCTATTGATACTAACGTCTAACGATGTTTCTTTCAATCAGTTTAAAATTCTTAAGGAAAAGTGTATCAAATTATGATCCCTATAAAGTCAAAACCATATCTTATTATGTTGCTACAGGTAATATCCAGTTTATTTCTAATCGTCTTACTTCTAGGTGAAATATACAATTTGGTGCATATAAACAATAAAACTGTCTTATAGGACCTATTATTTGGTAGTCACTTGTCACAAATGGAATATTCTTAATGAAAGAAGGACAGTTTTTTTAGGTTAATGATCTTGGTTTTTATATTAACTGTGCGTTGCATAAACATATTAAGATTTTTTTATGTATTCAAACCCTTAAAATCCAACAATAATATGGTTCAAAAGGTTGCATACATCAATTTCCGGTAAGTTTTACAGATATCTTTAGAGGTCAAAATAAATTACTTTTTGCCAGAGGAAACTTGAACTAATACTTTTGGGTTAAGACTATTACCGACGAATTATCCCTATTAATGAACATGACGAGTTATTGTTCCCATTTGATTACACATTAAAATGGATAATATGGGTTTTAGTATAATCATAATTAAACATTACTGAAACTATAGCCCATTTCTTTTAGCGAGTCATATTTGCACCGATTCGCAGCGGTGCCCTTTTAGCTCGGAAAAGTTTCCTGATCGCTGATTGGTCGGACAAGATAATTCTAACCAATCAGCGACCAGAAAACTTTTCTGAGCTAAAAGGGCACCGTTGCGAGTCGGTGCAAATATGACTCGCTAAAAGAAATGGACTATAGTCATTATAGAGTTCATATGGGGTAGAAACTTAGGCACTCATGAGGAAAGAAGGTACTGTTGGAAAGAACCCAGATGAGGATGGTGATATGGATTGATGGAATGCCACCACTGGAAAGCAGGGAGAATCAAGGTATAAACAGGATGTGTGGTATATGTAAGAAGAGAGGCGGAGAGCCAATCAAGAGAGCTGATAACGTGCAAGTTGTGGCGAGCCACACGGTTGGTACAAAGTTATTGGGAAGAGTGTGGTCAGCTGATCAGATGGATGGATGGGGTGAGGAGGGATATTAATATTATTATTATTATTATCAATTGCTAAGCTACAACCCTAGTTGAAAAAGCAGGATGCTATAAGCCTAGTGCCCAAAAGGGAATATAGCCAAGTGAGGAAAGGAAACAGGGAA
>NC_090748.1:10272493-10274993 GCF_036898095.1 Palaemon carinicauda
ATTATCCGAAACACGGATACTAAAATCATTATCCGAAACACGGATACGAAAATCATTATCCGAAACACGGATACGAAAATCATTATCCGAAACACGGATACTAAAATCATTATCCGAAACACGGATACGAAAATCATTATCCGAAACACGGATACTAAAATCATTATCCGAAATACAGATACTAAAAGCATTCTCCGAAACACGGATACTAAAATCATTGTCCGAAATACGGATATTAAAATCATTATCCGAAACATGGATACTAAAATCATTATCCGAAACATGGATACGTGAATCATTATCCGAAACACGGATACTAAAATCATTATCCGAAACACGGATACGAAAATCATTATCCGAAACACGGATACTAAAATCATTATCCGAAATACGGATACTAAAAGCATTCTCCGAAACACGGATACTAAAATCATTGTCTGAAATACGGATACTAAACTTAAATCATTATCCGAAACACGGATACTAAAATCATTATCCGAAACATGGATACGTGAATCATTATCGGAAACACGGATACTAAAATCATTATCCGAAACACGGATACTAAAATCATCATCCGTAACACGGATACTTAAATCATTATCCGAAACACGGACACTAAAATCATTATCCGAAACACGGATACTTAAAGCATTATCCGAAACACGGATACTGAAATCATTATCCGAAACACGGATACTAAAATCGTTATCCGAAACATGGATACTAAAATCATTATCCGAAACACGGATACTTAAATCATTATCCGAAACACGGATACTAAAAGCATTATCCGAAACACAGATACTATCAATTCTACTAACCAGGTCCCCGTAATAGAGAATGACCTCTTTAATAATAGAAAAAAAAAAGGAAGAAGTGACAGGCACTCACTTTAAATACATAAACGCCAAAGTTGAAAGCGCCATATAGTCTTATGCGGCTGTGATTAACATATTTTGCATATATGCAGATGAGGGCTAGACAGAGGGGATGCGAAGAGGGAAACAGCCAGCCAGTGTTCCCTCAAGCGTGCTTTAGTATTCCATGTCTCGTATCATTCCTGCGAAGGGAGGCCCTGAATCCATGTCTCTTCGTCGTTTTCAAAGATTTGAGAGGACAATAATATATATATATATATATATATATATATATATATATATATATATATATATATATATATATATATATATACATATATATACATATAAATATTTATATATATATATATATATAAATATATATATATATATATATATATATATATATATATATAGATTTATATATATATATGAATATATATATACATATATATATATATATATATATACTGTATATGTATATATATACATATATATATACTGTATATGTATATATTCATATATATATATATATATATATATATATATATATATATATATATATATATATATATATATAAGGCTCCATAGTGTGAACATTAGCACTTGTCTGCCAACCGAAAGAACACAGGTTTAAAGGTTTTTTAAAGGTCACCCATGAATGACAGAGGTAAGGGACAGTGACAATGCCATAGTTAGCAGGACAATGCCCTGAACTCCATATATACATATGATCACCGACCAAGTATCTCTCCAACCAAGCTAGCACCAGGAAGGGCCTGGCAATGGCTGCTGATGACTCACCAAGTAGACTCATAGGGTCCTCAAAATCCACTTCCTTAGCTCATAGGGATGGTGAGGTTGCAGACACTGCAAGAAAATATTGAGCTTGAGTGGAACTAGGACCCAAGTTTCTAATAGGCTACCACAGGATAGATTTTCTATTAACTAGATCAGTCAATTTAGTACCTGTAATTAGTCGACTGTGGTGTGTCGGATTGTGAGAGGGACGAGAATAGGTATTGTAGCTAGCAATGCCATTCTCAACAAGCTGTAAACTGGATGGCTGATACCTGGAGAAAAAGCCACACTCTCCAATTGGCAAAAGAAACACACACACATATATACATAGATTTATATACATACATATATATATATATATATAGATAGATATTTATACGTATAGTTATATATATATATGTATATATATATATATATATATATATATATATATATATATATATGTATATATATATATATAATATATATATATACATATAATCTATATATACTGTATATATATATATATATATATATATATATATATATATATATATATACTGTATATATATATATATATATATATATATATATATATATATATATGTGTGTGTGTGTGTGTATGTGTGTGCGCGTGTGTGTATGTGTGTGTGCGCGTGTGTGTTTGTGGTGTGTGTATGTTTTAGTGTATATATATATATATATATATATATAATTTATATATATATGTATGTATATATATATATTTATATATATAACCATACATGTATGTAGATATATGCACAATATATATATATATATATATATATATATATATATATATATATATATATATATATATATAAGTATATACGCATTAT
>NC_090748.1:10279993-10284993 GCF_036898095.1 Palaemon carinicauda
TTTAGAGTCGACGCAAAGACTATACAAAACCTTTCTTCTCTCTGGCTGAACTTGTATAGGGAAGGTTTTTGTGACAGCAGTCATGGTTACTAAGATTAACTAACTATACTCAATTTCTTATAATGGGGCGCATTTGCACCGACTCGCAGCGGTTTCCTTTTAGCTCGGAAAAGTTTCCTGCTACCTGATTGGTTAGAATTATCTTGTCCAACCAATCAAAGAGCAAGAAACTTTTCCGAGCTAAAGGGACACCTTTGTGAGGTGGTGCAAATCTGTCTCGCTAAAAAGAATTAACTATAGTGAATAATTATACACGGGGTTGCATAAACAATTTCATGGAATGTTCTTACACTTCTTGTAAGATGTTGATTGGATTTGACCAAATGCAGTATTCACCCAGGTTATTATAATAAAGAGCAATATCAGTATCAAATATAATAATAATAATAATAATAATAATAATAATAATAATAATAATAATAATAATAATAATAATAATAATAATACAAATCAAGCCTTAATAATATTGTATACAAAAATTCCCTTCCATCAGTTAAAAAAAAAAGTATATATGCGCTCTGCGAAAAGATGAAACAGCATTGTTTATTCAAGGTACATAAAGATAGAGGGACAACAACGGAGAGAGAACTGTTAGTATGTTGATAGTATGTATAGACGTCAAAAGATCGAAATGACACACTGTAAATACAAGCAAGCAAGCTACAACGCTAACAGGGAAAGCAAACATGCGCCGCGGCAAAGGCAAAACTGTTTCCGCATGCATCAAAAACAGGAAAGGCAATCGAAAAACATTCACTCGAAAAATTTACTTTTCTTTTCTACTGATATTCTATAAACATGAGGTATCTCTCGGGTCGTGCTATTCGCTAGCTTGAAATACCTTTTTTTTTTTTTTTTTTTTTTTTTTTTTTTTTTTTTTTTTTTTTGCAAATTTCGGGACCAGTTTCTGAAACGTGACCCTACCTGTGCAGGGAGACTAGACATGGGAATAAACTGGAGGTATTTGCGAGAAAGAATCAGGAAAAAATTCCAAATGTTTACGGTCTCAGATTTTGACATGGACTGCTGGAAAACAGAAATAACATCTGTTTGATAGCTGTCATTATCAATATGAGATTTAGAAGTATGATGGGTATATGTAATGAAAATGAGATTATCCTGAATTCTTAATAGATTACTTAGTAGAAAACATGCAAGTACGCCTGCTTCAGGAATATCTTATATCCTGATAGTTGATATAAGCCACGTTTAGTAATTCTTGAATTTTAAAAAAACTCGCATCATAAGATATGAGTTACCTTTGTGAAAGACTGTTGGTCATCTTACATTTACAAAGTTAATTGATGGAAACGACACAAAGACCGTAAATTTCTCTATTCAGATATTTGTATTCACAGCTATTCAAGATACTTCAACGTTTCATTCATATGATATATGATGCTATACTCATTTTTTTGATGAGGCGCATTTGCACTGACTTGCAGCGGTGCCCTTTTAGCTCGGAAAAGTTTCCCGCTATCTGATTGGTTAGAATTATCTCGTCCAACCAATCAGCGATCAGGAAACTTTTCTGAGCTAAAAAGGGCACCCCTGCGAGTCGGTGCAACCCTGCCTCACTAAAAAGAATTGACTATAGTGTACTTGAGACGTCGAAAAGGACGTCTAAATATATTGATATATATACACACACGCACACACATATTTAACCCTTCCCATTCCTCCCCCTTTCCAAACTGCAACCAGCTGGTTTGGTAATTTATGAGAGTGTGGTTACCGAGTGTACCTCTCAGGGTACTCCCTCACTCCAGGGTATGATTACTTCCCCCCCTCCCCGATCATGACAAGATATATATATATATATATATATATATATATATATATATATATATATATATATATATATATTCAAATAAGCCATATATATTTTTGATACATTAATGTCTGGATTCTCTTAACGACCTCGGGATCAGAGCCCCAGGCGAAATCACACAAAGACAAGAGCTTGGCTCCGGCCGGGAATCGAACCCTGGTCGGCAAGCTTGTATAGACAGTGACTAAGCCACTTGGCCACGAAGAAAGATAAAAGTCAATGACAATTCTTCTGTACTTATACCTGTCGAATTCAGGTATTTTGTACTTAGAATTGAAATCAACCCATCTTCTCCATCGTAGCTAATTGGTAGTTTGTTACTTGGCATTCAATTAATGATAAATTTTGCACATTTTTACGTGTTTTTCATATTCAAATAAGCCATATATATTTTTGATACATTAATGTCTGGATCCTCTTAACGACCTCGGGATCAGAGCCCCAGGCGAAATCACACAAAGACAAGAGCTTGGCTCCGGCCGGGAATCGAACCCTGGTCGGCAAGCTTGTATAGACAGTGACTAAGCCACTTGGCCACGAAGAAAGATAAAAGTCAATGACAATTCTTCTGTACTTATACCTGTCGAATTCAGGTATTTTGTACTTAGAATTGAAATCAACCCATCTTCACCATCGTAGCTAATTGGTAGTTTGTTACTTGGCATTCAATTAATGATAAATTTTGCACATTTTTACGTGTTTTTCATATTCAAATAAGCCATATATATTTTTGATACATTAATGTCTGGATTCTCTTAACGACCTCGGGATCAGAGCCCCAGGCGAAATCACACAAAGACACGAGCTTGGCTCCGGCCGGGAATCGAACCCTGGTCGGCAAGCTTGTATAGACAGTGACTAAGCCACTTGGCCACGAAGAAAGATAAAAGTCAATGACAATTCTTCTGTACTTATACCTGTCGAATTCAGGTATTTTGTACTTAGAATTGAAATCAACCCATCTTCGCCATCGTAGCTAATTGGTAGTTTGTTACTTGGCATTCAATTAATGATAAATTTTGCACATTTTTACGTGTTTTTCATATTCAAATAAGCCATATATATTTTTGATACATTAATGTCTGGATTCTCTTAACGACCTCGGGATCAGAGCCCCAGGCGAAATCACACAAAGACAAGAGCTTGGCTCCGGCCGGGAATCGAACCCTGGTCGGCAAGCTTGTATAGACAGTGACTAAGCCACTTGGCCACGAAGAAAGATAAAAGTCAATGACAATTCTTCTGTACTTATACCTGTCGAATTCAGGTATTTTGTACTTAGAATTGGAATCAACCCATCTTCACCATCGTAGCTAATTGGTAGTTTGTTACTTGGCATTCAATTAATGATAAATTTTGCACATTTTTACGTGTTTTTCATATTCAAATAAGCCATATATATTTTTGATACATTAATGTCTGGATTCTCTTAACGACCTCGGGATCAGAGCCCCAGGCGAAATCACACAAAGACAAGAGCTTGGCTCGAGCCGGGAATCGAACCCTGGTCGGCAAGCTTGTATAGACAGTGACTAAGCCACTTGGCCACGAAGAAAGATAAAAGTCAATGACAATTCTTCTGTACTTATACCTGTCGAATTCAGGTATTTTGTACTTAGAATTGAAATCAACCCATCTTCACCATCGTAGCTAATTGGTAGTTTGTTACTTGGCATTCAATTAATGATAAATTTTGCACATTTTTACGTGTTTTTCATATTCAAATAAGCCATATATATTTTTGATACATTAATGTCTGGATTCTCTTAACGACCTCGGGATCAGAGCCCCAGGCGAAATCACACAAAGACAAGAGCTTGGCTCGAGCCGGGAATCGAACCTTGGTCGGCAAGCTTGTATAGACAGTGACTAAGCCACTTGGCCACGAAGAAAGATAAAAGTCAATGACAATTCTTCTGTACTTATACCTGTCGAATTCAGGTATTTTGTACTTAGAGTTAAAATCAACCCATCTTCACCATCGTAGCTAATTGGTAGTTTGTTACTTGGCATTCAATTAATGATAAATTTTGCACATTTTTACGTGTTTTTCATATTCAAATAAGCCATATATATTTTTGATACATTAATGTCTGGATTCTCTTAACGACCTCGGGATCAGAGCCCCAGGCGAAATCACACAAAGACAAGAGCTTGGCTCCGGCCGGGAATCGAACCCTGGTCGGCAAGCTTGTATAGACAGTGACTAAGCCACTTGGCCACGAAGAAAGATAAAAGTCAATGAAAATTCTTCTGTACTTATACCTGTCGAATTCAGGTATTTTGTACTTAGAATTGGAATCAACCCATCTTCACCATCGTAGCTAATTGGTAGTTTGTTACTTGGCATTCAATTAATGATAAATTTTGCACATTTTTACGTGTTTTTCATATTCAAATAAGCCATATATATTTTTGATACATTAATGTCTGGATTCTCTTAACGACCTCGGGATCAGAGCCCCAGGCGAAATCACACAAAGACAAGAGCTTGGCTCCGGCCGGGAATCGAACCCTGGTCGGCAAGCTTGTATAGACAGTGACTAAGCCACTTGGCCACAAAGAAAGATAAAAGTCAATGACAATTCTTCTGTACTTATACCTGTCGAATTCAGGTATTTTGTACTTAGAATTGAAATCAACCCATCTTCACCATCGTAGCTAATTGGTAGTTTGTTACTTGGCATTCAATTAATGATAAATTTTGCACATTTTTACGTGTTTTTCATATTCAAATAAGCCATATATATTTTTGATACATTAATGTCTGGATTCTCTTAACGACCTCGGGATCAGAGCCCCAGGCGAAATCACACAAAGACAAGAGCTTGGCTCCGGCCGGGAATCGAACCCTAGTCGGCAAGCTTGTATAGACAGTGACTAAGCCACTTGGCCACGAAGAAAGATAAAAGTCAATGACAATTCTTCTGTACTTATACCTGTCGAATTCAGGTATTTTGTACTTAGAATTGAAATCAACCCATCTTCACCATCGTAGCTAATTGGTAGTTTGTTACTTGGCATTCAATTAATGATAAATTTTGCACATTTTTACGTGTTTTTCATATTCAAATAAGCCATATATATTTTTGATACATTAATGTCTGGA
>NC_090748.1:10289993-10297493 GCF_036898095.1 Palaemon carinicauda
AGGACAACATCCTAGAGACTGATCTTATATATATATATATATATATATATATATATATATATATATATATATATATATATATATATATATGATTAATGACCAAACCACCGTAATAATCAAAGTTAGGACCAGGAATGGCCACGCAATGGCTGTTGATGCATCCTCATGTAAACCTAGAGGCTACTCCATAACCTACTATCTCTAGCTCACAAGGATGGTTAGGGTAGCAAAGACTACTGATAACTACCGGGTTTTAGCAGAGTTCGAAATCAATAACAAGGGAATGTGATTCAGTTACCTTGCCTATAAGCTCATGCTCTTTAGATATATCCTTTTCATAGCACCTGGTCTCGTGCAACTATTGTCTTCTGCCTTCTTTTCATGGAACTCATTTGTAGCCATTGACATAGTTGATTACTGGATAAAAAGATTTTTGTTAGAAATTGTCTATGCATGAATTTCGTGTCAAATTTTTAATTATTTTATATATCATATATATCTGCATCTTCATCCTTCTTAATCAGAGCTTCCATGAACTTCTAAACCATTCATCGTCTCTGATCTTTAGGTATTGTCCAGCTCTCTTCTCTTGGTGTTGACACAATCCTCTATACTGAGAAGTCCTACTCCTCTCTTACATGGTTTGTATAGCCTCTCATTATATTTACATGTGTGCAGTGGATGTTTCATGTTCCTTATCCATCAAGTCTTTCGATCTATGTTGTGTAGCTTCGACTTCTTTCGCTCCGCTATTCCAGCACTGAAACTGACACTGCTCTTGTGTCTATGGCTCCGTACATGTTCACAGGGCTGAGCTCTGACCTGAGCATGGCCTTCTCTGTATGTATTTTCCCAGATCTGGCCATGTATTGGTGTTATACTGCTACTTCCCTTATACATCTTCATTCATGTACCTGGTGGTTTTTACATTTGATAGTTGTATTCACTCATTCATTGTTACTCTGTCTCTCAGTGTATAGAGTAGACAAGAGCACACTTCTAAATTCCATACTTCATCTTGATATCTCTTGAGAGAGTTTTTATTGTATGTAAAACTGTTTTTAAGGGCTGCCATTAGTGCAAGAGCCCGTGGCTTGCACACCTTGTGCAATTGCCGCTCTAAAACTTCCAGTAAAACTGTGTATATTTATCTATCCCTTCTCCTTGACAGCATTTTCCTGCTAATTTCTGTTTGCACCTTCCACGTACTGGCAATTAACCAGTAGGTGTTGTCTATGTTGCTTTTGTTATTATTACTATTACTACCATCCTTCTTGATCTTGTTCTTGTTCTTCTTTTTCTTTTCATTATTATTATTATTATTAATGAACATATATTTGGAATAGGAATACTTGAACCCTTTTATCAACCAAAAAATTATACCTGTATATATATATATATATATATACATGTATATATATATATATACATGTTTATAAATATATATATATACATGTATATAAATATATATATATATATATATATATATATATATATATATATATATATATATACATATATATATATATATATATGTATATATATATATATATATATATATATATATGTATATGTATATACATAAATATGAATATAAATTTACATACACACACATATATATATATATATATATATATATATATATATATATATATATATATGTATATATATATATATATATATATATATACATATATAATATATAAACTAAAATCATCGTTCAGAAGAATGACAAAATGTTGGCCTGAGAAAAGGAATATCTCAGTAACCAAACAGGTCGAATAACGGACAAATTTCCTCGCTATAATTCGGGGCCTTAAAAGAAACGAATAAGACTTGTGAGTAACCAGCAATAAATAAACTGAAATTTTGTAATTAGAGCAAAAGAGATGAAAGAAAAAAAATACCAAATATAAGTGAAAATTAATGTTTTCATTTGTTTATTATAATAGGCTAATCTTTAAACTATTCTCTAACCTTGGATTAAAGTAATTTCTTCACAAACCAGCCAACTTCAGGACTTCAGTGATAGTGTTGTATTTATTCAAAAAAAAAAAAAAAAAGCATTCTAGATTTATAATTTCTAAACCATTAGAATACGTCATATTCATTAATCCATCATTCATTGATAGCCTGAAAAGCATTAAACATTACGAGCATCTAATTGATCCTTTTACTCTATTGTATTCTAAAGCATTTGATTGTTCTTCAGGTAAACCAAAGAATAACTAACACAGACAAAAATCAGCAATACCTTCTGTATTGTATTTAACAAATGCAAACAGAATCCCTCAAGTGGCAGACGACCAAAAAGGGGCTGTGACACAGACGCCAGGCACCTCTATCTCCCCCCACCCCACCCCAATAGCAAATCGATTATAAAAACGAACAGCAGCACTTCAAAGACACGACGGAAAGGGTCTGGATCTGGAAAATGTATTATTATTATTATTACAATTATTACTATTATTATTATTATTATTATTATTATTTCTTTTATTATTATTATTATTATTATTATTATTATTATTATTATTGTTGTTGTTTACTAAGCTATAAAACTATTTGGAATAGTAGGATGCTATAAGCCCAAGGTCTCCAACAGGGAAAATACCTCAGTGAGAACAGAAAATCAATAAATAAACTACAAGAAAACTAATGAACAACTAAAATCAAATATTTCAAAAACAGTAACCGCATTAGAATAGATTTCCATATATAAACTATACAAACTTCATAAAACAAGAGAGAGAAATAAGATGGAACATTGTGGCCAAATGTACCCTCAAGCAAGAGAACTCTAACCCAAGGCAGCGGAAGACCCTAGTACGAGGTTATGGCAGTACCCAAGACTAGAGAACAATGGTTTGATTTTGAAGTGTCCTTCTCCTAGAAGAGCTGCTTACCCTTTGCGTGCAAAAAAAAACTTCTGGAGTAATAAATTGCTCATCTTCGAAGGTAAAAATTTGAAGGATTTTTTTTTCCCTCTCTGCGAAATTGGTGGGCCAGCTTTATTGGAAGTATGGGAACTATTTCAGTTTCGCTTGTCCGGCTGTAAGTGGCCCCTCATGTACCCTGAGGCGACACAAAGAAAACGGACGCTACCATAACAAACCTCCGATTCAATATGGCGTAGTGAATGCATGTGGATGGGGGAAGCTGTGTATTTCTTTCGCATTTCTCGGTAAGAATTTCCTCGCTGGCGGTATTCCATTTCGAACCCTCCCAAATCGTCACAGAAGAATATGATAAAATCTCGAAAATTTTTAAATGACGTTGAAAGGCCTTCCTTGAAAACCAAAAATATCAGAACCAAGTCGGAGGACAGTTAAATAAAAACCACATCAAACATTATGAAAACTACAACTACGTAATGAAAACAATTAAAAAAAAATGAAAGGGAGGGAGACCGAGAGGGCTGTGGAGTGGAGGAAGGGAGACGCAGGTTTAGAGGGGGGAGGGGCGGGGGAAACTAAGAGAGAGAGGGATTCCCTGGCGGCTTGTAATAACAAAACTCGCGCCCACCGCTAAATACGCTATTGTTGGCCATTGTGCGTCATTGTTGTGCTATTAACTGCCTCCTGGTCGGCCGCATTCATACTTTTAAGTATTTTTGGTTTCTGGTTTGGGAAATGAGCAGCGGGATTGCGTTTATTTGCTTTATTGATTCAGAAAAAGGATGGATGGATGCTGAGTTCTCTTATCCCCGTCAGGACGCTGTCGAAGAGATAGACACTTATATTCTCTTTGCTTGGCGAAAATTTCACTACTGTACGCTCCCTTGTAATATGATGTATTAGTAGAAGTGTGCGTGTGTGTGTTTGTATATATATATATATATATATATATATATATATATATATATATATATATATGTATATATATATATATATATATATATATATATATACTGTATATATATATATATATATATATATATATATATATATATGTATATATACATATACATATACTTTAATGCACATGCATGTCTTTGTGTCTGTAAGTGTAACTGTGTAAAAACACATATATCTATCTATCTATCTATCTATCTATATATATATATATATATATATATATGTATATATATATATATAAATATATATACACATATATATGTATATAAATATATATATACATATATATATATATATATATATATATATATATATATATATATATATGTATATATCTATCTATCTATCTATCTATATATATATATATATATATATATATATATATATATATATATATGTGTGTGTGTGTGTGTGTGTGTATACATATACTGCATATATATGAACCTACACATATATATTTAAAGTCTTACGCTATGTAAGAGTAAAATATATTTACACACATCTTTGAGTTCATGATTATTAGAATTATATCACAGGCGATGAAAGGGTGTTAATAATGAAAGCGTTATATTCTTTTATACAAATGAATAAGTTACATGACTCCCTCTCTCTCTCTCTCTCTCTCTCTCTCTCTCTCTCTCTCTCTCTCTCTCTCTCTCTCTCTCTCCTTTAATCAATTCCAATATTATCTCAGAAAAAAAAATAAACGAAAGAAAAGACATATTATTTCATTTAACATTGATTTTGTCTTGATATTTCCTTTTCAACTAAGACTTTTTCATCTCTTTTGGACTACCATCATTAATCAGATGCTCTAAACTAAATTGATCAAAATCATATCTTATGAACTACAGTATTGTACAAGAACTTTGAAATAAAAAAAAAAAAACGCCAATGATTTAAAAAAGAAAAAAAAAATTTATCCAATCAGAAAAAGTTGGAGGGTATAGTATTTAAGAAAAGTTTTTCCACTTATCTTTTATACACTTAATAGGAGTTATTATTATTATTATTATTATTATTATTATTATTATTAGTATCACTAACCGATCTACAACCTCAATTTTGAAAGGAGAATGCTGCAAGCCCAAGGTCCCCTATTAGAAAAAGTCCAGTGGGGTAAAGAAATGGAAAAGCAAAGAATGAATTATAAAATAGAAATAAGAAAAAAATTAAATAAACTATCACTATTGAAAATAACATTGATAGATAGATGTCACATATGAACTAAAAATTGAGACTTACGTCTACCTTCCGAACACAAAAGCATTTGAAAAAAAGGTTGAACTTTTGAAGTTCAATGTATTAACTATTTAGGTCATACCATAATTTCACCATAGCCGTAACATATCAATTATCATACACAGTAATTCATCACTAAGAATTATAATTCAGAGTTTTAGGAAATATTCTTGGAATTTTCTAGGATACCTCATAATGATAAAGTATATAAAGATATAGTCAGTATTTCCCAGAAACACAATAGATTAGAAAATGTAAGAAAGGAATTTACTTTGGCTAAAAAACCTTTACATAATATCTATGAATTCTCTTGTTAACTTCAAAATACTGATTTATTTTGCTGGTTTTATATAGTCCTTTTGTTCAGTGTTCTTAAGTCCTAAAATCCCAAAGACCATATTTTCTAGAAGATTAAAGTCAAAGCTAAAGCTATTTTCATCATATTACCAATTTTTTTTCAATTTTAATAGATGTTTCAAAATAATCACGTCACAATTCTTCATTTCCTTGTTTCCTTTTCTCACTGGGCTATTTTTCCCTGTGGTTGCGGTAGCCTGATTGGTGACGTCTCTGCCTGGTGTTTGCCAGTCGGGGGTTCGAGTCTCGCTCAGACTCGTTAGTGCCATTAGTGTCTGCAACCTTACCACCCTTGTGAGCTAGGGTTGGGAGGTTTGTGGGAGCCTATAGGTCTATCTGCTGAGTCATTAGCAGCCACTGCCTGGCCCTCCCTGGTCCTACCTTGGGTGGAGAGGAGGCTTGGGCGCTGATCATATAATATATGGTCAGTCTCTAAGGCATTGTCCTGATTGCTAGGGCAATGTCACTGTCCCTTGCCTCTGCCATTCATGAGCGACCTCTAAACCTTTAAAACCTTTAGAGCCCTTTGGCTTATAGCATCCTGCTTTTCCAACCAGGGTTGTAGCTTAGCTAGTAAGGATAATTATAATAATCCTAACACACAAAAAGTACTTCTGGTAGCTTTTACTTTCTTAATTTTAACTCAGGAATAATTTCCTAATGGATTATCATTTGGTGATTCACCCCAATTTATATTATTGAAGTTGCCTTACATTAATTTTTACTTCTGTTCTCAGTTATTGAAAGGAATCCTGTTAGCCTATTGGTAACGTCTCTGCCTGGCAATCTGCTAGACAGCAGTTCGAGACCTGTTTAAGCTCGATAGTTTCTACAGTAGAAGTGTCTGTAATCTTATTATTATTATTATTATTATTATTATTATTATTATTATTATTAGCTAAGCTACAATCCAAATTGGAAAAGCAGAATGCTATAACCCTACGGGCTCCAACAGGAAAAATAGCCCACTGAGGAAAGAAAACAAGTAAATAAACTTCAAGAGAAGTTTAAGAACAATACTAATATTAGAATAAATCTTTCATATATAAACTATAAAAACTTCAAAATAACAAGAGGAAGAGAAATAAGATAGAATAGCGTGCCCGAGTGTACCCTCAAGCAAGAAAACTCTAACTTAAGACAGTGGAAGACCATGGTGCAGATGCTATGGCACTACCCAAGACAAGAGAACAATGGTTTGATTTTAGAGTGTCCTTCTCCTAGAAGAGCTGCTTACCATAGCTAAAGAGTCTCTTCTACCCTTATCAAGAGAGAAGTTGCCACTGAACAATTGCAGTGCAGTAGTTAACCTCTTGAGAGAAGAAGAATTGTTTGGTTATTTCAGTGTTGTAAAGTGCATGAGATAAAATTAGAATGTGTAAAGAATAGGCCAGTCTATTTTTTGTATGTGTCAGCAAAGATGAAATGAGTCTTAACCAGAGAGAAGGGTCCTATGCAGTACTGTCAGGCCAGTCAAATGACTCAATAACTCTCTAGCGGTTGTAAGACTTAGTAGAGATATCTTTTGATGATCAAATTACGTGCATTTCTTTATATTGCATGCTCCTGGAACGTATCTGTTTACTGCTAAATACGAGTTTTTATAATTACAGAGAAATTAGTTATTACTGCCTCAATCTTTTGTGATACAAATCTATAGCAAATACTAAATTGCATATGATTTTATACTTGATCTGTCACAGTCCCACATATGTATTGAATTTACATATATGTTTGTCAAAAAAGAAAATGTTTTTTTCACAACCTACTGATACCCAAAGCTTACACACACACACTATCTTACGACTTACTGGTGATATGTGGTTACGCGTATAGCAGGGTAAAATGGACCTAGAATTATGCCTATTTTGTGATTATCTACAGCTGATATATGTATATTTCCAATGATGTAATAGATATGATTCTAAAAGAAGTTTATGCAATAGTTGAGGCCAATGGTTAAGTTTAATTAGCGCCACTTGATTATATTCCCATTAAAGATCATGAAAAACTGTGGTACTATCGCTTCAACTGGGAAATAATT
>NC_090748.1:10304993-10307493 GCF_036898095.1 Palaemon carinicauda
TTTTTTTTTTTTTAAGTTTGGATTATCGGTCACCTTACTAAAAGTTTATTTACATCGTTTATGTAAATTTGTGATGTTTCAACTAATCTTGTTCGCGGTTGTGTTACTGTCACTAAATCTTAAATGATTGTTGATATCTCAGGTCTACCTCAACCATGTTATATCCTTCAACATGTTTCCTGACTTATGGGCTTCAGAGACAAAATCTCGTGCTGGCATAAGGCCAACTTTACCTGAAGCCAAACAACCGCTGAAGCAATAATAGGATGGCGGATCTTTGGTCTCAATTACTTCATTTGTTCAAGATTTAGAATGATTTAAAACCAAAATGCAATAAGTAAAAAGATATAGAAACTCATGAAAAGATAAAAATCACCAGTGTAAGAAAATTCATCTCCTAAGTGTTTCATCAGATCTTGAAATATAAAATTTATCAAAAATAAACCGTAGATCATATAAAGAAAATTTAAATGCGTTGTGGTAGACTATAGAAGCGAAACAATTACCATGATATTCAATCAAGATTTTAGATACAGGAAAAAAAAAGTATTCTTGAAACCTCTACAGGGTATAATATCCTAGTGAGATTTCAAGAATATTTTAGCATGATAGAATATTTTAGTATAAATTACTGACAGTAATAAAAACAACGAAGGAAACAAAATGTGAAATGAAATGGAAAGTATACTAAATAACAAAGGGCTGACAATGAGAGAGAGAGAGAGAGAGAGAGAGAGAGAGAGAGAGAGACGGATAGCTGAGGGTAGGTGGGTGGCTCCAGCAGGATCTGTTCAGCTGTCATCTTTGGTAGGAAGGATGACATCTCGAGTGAGGATTGTCCAAGGATTAGGCTTCTGGGATTCCCTTTGAAGAGCCATCTGAAGTACTTTTGGAAGTGTTTAGAATGCTCGCGGAGGGGGGAGAGAGAGAGGGAGAGGGAGAAGGAGGGAGTGGAGGAGAAGGTGTCATAGGCGGGAGAAATACCATCCTGAAGGAAGGCTTTATTATGCACATTCTTTAAGTGTAGATGAAAAGACGTTTAGAAGTACACCTGAGGTAAAAGGTCGCTTCGTGGGTGTGTGTGTGTGTGTGTTCGTTGGTTTATCTATATATCCCTCTTTACCTGAAAGATTGTCTGTATGACTAACGATTAAACAACTCGTCCTCATAATTCATCATCATCATCATCATCATCAGCTGTTACTAGTCCACTACAGGATAAACCTCTCAGACAGGTCCTTCCACGTGAGTGTGACGGGCCGAGAGAGGGTTGTGAACTCAAAGGCAAGATGCAATCAACTGAGTTGTTTATTAAGGAACACTCTCCTTTATATACAAAACCTCAAGGCAACAGGACATAACATGTTCGAGAGACAGACAATGTCACAGAGCAAAACCGGAGACATGATCATTCAGGTTCTTTTTAGTGCGAGGGAAGAGCGCAGATACAAGCATAATATATACAAAATAATTATGTACAATTGTGTGACACACGGTTGCTACATGAGTCTGTTTATAGTCTATCTATGACAGTCTATACCAGCACATTTTTGTAGTTCGTCAATCCATCGTCTTCTCTTCCTTCTCCTGCTTCGTTTGCAATTTCTAGGGACCCATTCTATTATTCTTCTTATCTGTTATCTGTCAATCTCATGATGTCTTGTGATTAAATATATTTGCCTGTGTCTTGAACGAATATTGTTATTAGTTTTTATTAAAGAAATCATTATTCAAGATTCAGGTTAATATTTTGATTATAAGACTGTTCCGAATAGCTCTTTGGATTAGTAACTCCTTACTGTGTTTACGTTGGTAGTGAGAGCACCAAGATATTGAATAAGTACTTTGTGATGTAAAAAAAAAAAAAGAAATAAACGTTATTCTCTGAATATCTAGGTTAACACATTCTGAAAACTAAATATAGAAATACAGGAATATGAATATTTAGCTATAGCCTAAATTATGTGAAAATAAAAGCAATAGATAATAAAATTAAGAATATGATATGAAAATAGTAAGAGAGATCTTAAAACTACTGTTGCCCCTTCAAATATTCGTCATGATCGTCATTTCCTCCTACGCCTATTGACGCAAAGAGCTTCAGTTAGATTTCGCCAGTCGTCTCTATCTTCAGCTTTTAATTCCTTACTTTTCCATTCATCTACTCTTTCCATTGACTGACTAAATCAATCAGCCAAGATTTGCTGAAAGCAAAGAGGTAGCAAGCAATACGACAAGTAAGTATGTTGCTGTTCTTGTAAGTACCAATAGGGGTGGAATCTAATGCAACGTGAACCAAGACGATGTTTAGTTCAGGGGTTTAAGCCCTTTTGGCAGGATATTATAGATTGAATCTCTTATCTTACTTGTTTACTTGTTTTACTTGTTTTGGGTTTAAATCCAACCCTCCACTGAAGTCGAGTGAACTACTTCACGGGCGGGTCCATATTAATCATCTAACGAAACATTTTCATTATAACTTATACAATTCTTTGATTGT
>NC_090748.1:10312493-10314993 GCF_036898095.1 Palaemon carinicauda
AAGAAATATTTATTGTAAAAAAAAATATTAATAACTTCCTGTTTTGAAAATATTTGGGTGTACTGCTGAAAGAGAAAAATATTTGAGAGTTGACTTGCTTATGGAGAAAAAGCTAGATTTTGCGGTCACAGATACCTGGCATTTTGTGCAAATTTGAAAGCCAAAGCGTGATATGTTCTGGTGTAATTTTAAGATGAAGATCTTAGGAGACCTTGGGAAAGTATGAAATGAAATAGTGTTAGCAAATTTAAATATAGTACCAAAATAGGTTATAAAGAAAAGATAGTTTTGACGGTAGGTAGGAGTATGGAAGTATGGAGTAAATGATTGAAGTCAAGTAAACATTTTGTGAAATAGAGTAGATTATTGACTATACATTTTTTCTAGAGAAGAATATTATAATCATCCTTAAAAGAGAGAACTAACAGAAAAAGAGTACCTAATTTGTGTGTTGGTACACAGTCAAGGAAATCAAGTTAATAGATATATACAGAGATAAAGTTATATCAGATAGAAAATGTTACTTTAGATCTGATCAATACATGTACGGTTTAAAGGTTTAAAGGCCGTTCATGAATGGCAGAGGCAAGGGACAGTGACATTGTCCTATCAAGCAGGACATTGCCCTAGAGACTGACCATATATACATATGATCACCGCCTAAGACATCTCTCCACCCAAGCTAGGACCAAGGAGGGCCAGGCAATGGCTGCTGATGACTCAGCAGATAGACCTATAGGCTCCCCCGAACCCGCCATCCTTAGCTCACAAGGATTTTGAGGTTGCAGCGACTAAAGGAACTAACGAGTTTGAGCGGGACTCGAACCCTAGTCTGGCGATCATCAGGCAGGGACGTTGCCACATCGGCCACCACATTCAGAATTAAATGTAACACGAGGGTGAAAGTGTCATTTAGTGTCCTACTACGTAGTGTACGTTAGGATATATCCAAATTAGGAAAGGATTCAGATAAATATCTAGGGAGAATAATTGTTCTTTAAAGATGCAAGAGGCATAATGTTTCTAGTTAAACATATTTGTTCTTAGATAAGGGAAAGATTGTTTGGGTCTAGTGTTTGATATGAAAAAAAAAAATATGCAAATACTTTGAAAGCAAGGGGAAAAATATACGTGGCTTACATAGAACTAGAACGGGGTTATGATAGAGCTGCTAAAGATAAAGATGTGAAAGGTGTTAAGGATAGATAGGCAAAGATAGTTTTGCTAAAAATGTTGCAAGAGGATCTAATAGTAAAATGAAAGGCGATAAAAGCTGGAGTAAAGCTTTGGAAAACCAAAAGCATTTGTGAATGGAATGCCGAATGGTAGAAGTTTACCGATGATAGAACAGTGGCTGGGGAATGGGAAGAGAAACTACAATAACTAGTGAGAGAGTTTGAAAATGTCAGAAAGTGTACAGTGTGTGGTTCAGAGTAAAATTACTGGGGTAACTAGAAACTAGGAGAATGGACGAATGTTGTTGATATATGGATGTTGGAAGAAGGACAGTAATTAATTTCCATTAATATTTTGGAGCAAATGATAATAGGTTCTGAGTAGGATAAGTTAGGCATGGGAAGTAAAGGCATTTCAGAAAGATTGATAAGATACTAGGAATGTTTATGAAATCCAAAGATAGAATATGTGTAGGGCTAGATAAGCCAATTCCCCTTGATGAGATTGAGTGTGGATATTGAATGCATATAGAAGACATCCCAACACTACGGATGATGAAGAAATGCTAAAGCTGATTAAAGGAGCTATTTACCTAGTACAAGTAGTGTAAGGCTACTTGATAGTGTTAGAAATGTGGGTAGACGTAGAAGAAAAGAGTATTTATCCGAGTATTTGAGACAACCAGAGAAAAGAATGTAATATCCTGAAGTACTGTGAGGTAGCAGGCTAGGAGATTCTAAAATGGGTTAGGTAGATGGCATGGAAGAGTGTTTGAAACGGAATGGCCTTGATATCCAGGACTGGACTGAATTGTATCTTTCCATTTAAACTAGAAGACCAGGAACTGGGGTTTGGGAGGCCATTCAGTGTTCATATAGGAATAGGGGGAAAACCTCAGCAAATAGGAATCGTTAATGGAAATGTCTGTTGGCCTCGTAGGTTCTCAGAGGCAACGTCGAGATATTGCATGGACAAATATATACGAAGGTTGGGGAGCTAGATGGAAGCAAGATCTACATATATATATTCTCAAAATTTTGGATGGAAGAACAGACTCTGCAAAGACCTTTAAGAAATGCCTACATTGCACAACTTGAGATATCCTGATGGGACTGCCCCATTGCAGAACTTCGGTATCCAAGGATACTTTGAATATCCTAAGACACTTACCTACATGTTTTTTAGGTGTAGTTTTCTCCATGCCTATCTTATTTGTTTAATTCAAAGATAATTTAATCTCTTGCTCATGATTTAATAGTTGAAGTATTCAATTTGCTTTAAAATTCTCTCACAGATATAGTAAAAATTGTTAAATCTGTAACTA
>NC_090748.1:10319993-10322493 GCF_036898095.1 Palaemon carinicauda
AATAATAATAATAATAATAATAATAATAATAATAATAATAATAATAATAATAATAATAATAATGATGATGATAACCACAACAACAACAACGTCAATAATAATAATAATAATAATAATAATAATAATAATAATAATAATAATAATAATAATAACTTGATAAAAGGGGAAAAAGTTCTTTCGGTGCTAGGTTACTCAATCTGACATAGAAAAAAAAAAGTATAGTTCCTTCGGTGCAATTTAAGCACAGGCAAATTTTACGGACGTTAATCATATTTTCTCTTCACCTATTAATAATTCGTAGAAATTGACTTTTAGTATTACTTTGATATTTTCTTATAGATTTTGGGATAAAAAACATTCAAGTTATCATGTTAAGCTTTAGAATATCTTCAGAAATTTCTTTTGGAATGAAAATCTTCGTACGATGCCAAGCAATTTAGTGAAATTATCAAAATTATCCTTCGAATTATTGATTTTTCTATTATCATTAGAATAATAAAAATAATTAGTATCATTAATATAATCAGAATTATTATTAACATTAAGATAATTAAAATTATTATTATTATGGGTTTATGACTGGAAAGTTCTTTTTAACTTTTATGCACTTCTATAAAATAACAAAGTCTTCGTTATTCAAGAATAGACACCAGAAGAAGCCAAAAATTATTCCAATATGTATTTCATACCTGCTAACCCTTTAGAATAAATTATGTCTTTCTGTCTAGTTTTATTTATCCTCATATATCACCTATTGTATCTGTTAATCAATGACACCTCTTTATGGCTGGTTTAATCATATCAAAGCTTTTCTTCTAAACCACTTTGCTATCTTAACCGTAAGTAATCAGATTAGTCGCCTCCCTAAATACATCATCGCCATGATTATTCATTCCAATTTGTTTTTCAGCTGATCATTCGTTCAATCTTTATTTTTTTTTTTTGTTTAAAGCAAGCATACACGTCTTTTCCACATGTATGTAATAGTTATCTGGCTCTATTACGCATATTAGTGATAAGAAAGATATCGATGGTTCTGTAATAATCGCTTTTATTCTCGCCCAACGTAAAATTATCTTTCAAAAAATGGACCGAGTGAGTGACAGTTACGTTGTTATAGGTATATACTGCCTTTCTCTGTTTATAGTCCTTGGCTTGGCATAGCGAAGCGTTCTTAGTCTGCCTTGCAGGTACCCCAAACAGTTGGGTGGTTGGTGGTAACCAGTTTACGGAATAACTAGATGTTCCTCTTGTTGGTAAGTAAAGAAGTGAAAAAGTTTCTGATGTATTATATCATTTGGTGTTTATTGTAGGTGTGTTGATGATGTGTTAATTTATATACGTACACGGTAAATGTACTACATACTATACAAGTTATTTCTCTGTATAGTGAAGGTCTTGTAATTTCCATGTTTCAACTTCCGGTTAATTTGTATTTCCAGGTAAGAAACTTCGTCATCCTTGGATCCCCTGATTAGCTGTGCGTTCCGAGCTTACAATCTGGGTGGAATCTTTATTCGTTAAGAGCTAGTGTTACCTGGATTATCCTTGCGAAGAGACCCACAGGTTTCTTAAACACTGGAGAGAGTGACTGGCGACATCGCTGGAATGCGGTGAAGTATTTTTCAGTCTAAACTAAAAGGCTAGTATAGTTATTAGTTTTTTTTTTTCTATTCAATCTTAAGCAAGCTAGTCCTCCCCGATTAGGGGCGGCGCCCCTAATCGTGGGAGGACGTTCCCTATAGCGCACGGTAGACCTTAAAATAAAGGACTACCGTTCGCTATAGGGAGGCTTGCTTTATTTAAACCCTTTTGTATAATTTCGGTAAGTGTTCAACTGTTCGTACTTTATATAGGTTCTGTAGTTTACTTAGTCTGTTCATCACATTTAATGTTAAAAGCTTTCATACCATTAAGTTTGATATTCTTTTCATTCAGCATTTAAATTATAAAGTTTTAAAAGTTTATGGATGCTTAGTTTTTAAACTTTATGGATGCACAATTTGTTGTGAGAAATTAGTAATTTTTTTGTTTATGGATGCACAATTTGTGCGAACTTAGTAATTTTGTTGTACTTCCATTTGTAATTTGATAATTAAATGTTTAAGATATCTGTTCTTTATTTAGGGATATCTAATTTTTACGAGAAACCCTTCTGATAGATGACACTTTCAGATTGGATGGTGCGACTTCAGGGTAAAATGATTCGAGGACCAAATTCAATGAATCTGGAACCTTTATTTCTATCGCTGATGGTTTGGTTTGGTCGAAGTTATGGTCGAAGTTAGTTACTAGAAAATCCTGTCAAGATCTCTTATAAATACTTGAAGATTGTTACAAATACTTGGAAGATAGTTGCTGAATATCCCGCTTTGGTTGAAGATTGTTACTGGAAATACTGTCAATAAGATCTTTTATAAATACTTGAAGATTGTTATTGGACATCCCGTCGAAATCATCAATAAATATTTGGGGAGATGACCATTGGAGTTTACTTTTT
>NC_090748.1:10327493-10339993 GCF_036898095.1 Palaemon carinicauda
GACATGTTCTTTCCAAACGTGAAACTACTGTAGTCTCTCCTACCTGTACTTCTCTATCGAGCTATAGAAAATGAAAGTACCTAGGATGATAGGTTATAATTTTGGGTAGTTCTGAGCCCTTAACAACAACAAATGTAGCCATTTCTAGTCCCCTGCGGAACAAAGGCCTCAGATCTGTCCTTATTCATATCTGGGCTTCGGCTATTTCCTTACCATGCTAGCCATTGTGTGTTGAAACTTGTGGGAGACTTCAGTCTGATCGCTCACAGCTAACCTAACGGGTAGAGCTTTGATGATCATGGCAATAAATGGCGAGTCCTCACTCTCCCTTTAATCAAAGTCATTTATGAAGGCATTGCCCCATTGACCATATCCAAAAAGTCAGTTTAATAATCTTAACCTCATTCTTTCGGTAAAGTTCAACTTTTATTTACATTCTTTAATCACAAAACACTCCATATATATATATATATATATATATATATATATATATATATATATATATATATATATATATATATATATATGTATATATATATGTATATATATATACATATATATATATATGTATATATATATATATATATATATATATATATATATATATATATATATATTATATATATACATATAAATATAATATATATATATAATATATATATATATATATATATATACATATATATATATATATATTTATATATATATATATATATATATATATATAAATATATATATAATAATATAATATAATATATATATATATATATATATATATATATATATATGAATAAATGAATAAATCTATATGTGTATATAAACGTGTATGCTTAGGTGTAAACGTATGTATCAACCTTTTATTGGTGGCAGTTTTATACATGTGCATTGGTTTCAAGACACACAACAAAACTCACGCACAAACACGAAACGGAAACCCTAAGAATAAATCTTAAATTTCGGGAACATGAAGATACTCCCTCGGTCAAGGAACAATGATTTTAATTCTTTTATAACAGGTTAGTCTACGTGAGAGTCGAACTGGTGGATTACACAAGTGCTGAGCAAGATGCCACTCGATTAGGACGGGGTAAAACCCGAACGTAATCGTAGGGATGTTGTGAAACCCATAATATGACGTCTTATGACGTCAGAGAGACAGGTAAACGAGTGATGACGTCACTTCATTTTAGCTGAAGAGAGAGAGAGAGAGAGAGAGAGAGAGAGGGGGGGGGGGGGGAATTACGTATTAGATAAACGGCTTTATAGTTTGATCATTCCAGTATTCTGAGCATTAGTTTTGAGTATCATTGTATTCGTATGTATTAAAAATCTGTTAATCATGATAGAAAAAATGTGTCATATCGACCAATTATGTTTAGTAAATATTTTTGTACTTTGGTTAAAAAGATACCAGCAGAATGCCACGGAAGTAGAAATACTGTATCGACTTGTACTTGTTTCTTGAAGAAGGAAATCTCACAAAAGGGATTAAGGAAGAGGAGTTTGGAAGGTTGTCTCACTAATAATATAAGCCTGAATTTGAACTCCGGATAAGGTATGAGTTTTGATTCTTTCCATTTCAAGTAAGTTCTGCTTATGGAGAGTCTCTTAATATCGGAAAATATTGCGTCCAAGGACAGGCTAACCTTATAACTGCTCGAGAGACTATTCGAGAATCATTTTTTTGCAGCTGTAAAGTTTTGCATCTCTTTGTGAGAATCTTTATCCAGCCCCGTGATACAGGGTAAGTTAAAGGTAACAAGGAATTAGAATAACTGGTATTTTAATCAATAAATAGCAGTACCAGCTAAACTCGACTGAATCCCTCGTCAGGCTGGGAGGAGCGGAGAGAGGAAAGGTCCCTTTTTGTTCATTTGTTTGATGTCGGCTACCTCCCAAATTTGGGGGAGGGCCTTGGTAAATAGATATATAGATGGATGGGAATAACTGGCATTTTAATCAATAAAAATGATATGAACAACACCATACGCATCAAAATCTATATGATAATCATATCGTTGGATTGGATAACATTGGTATCCTCATTGTAGGAATAAACATTGAGCCAAATAGGTTCCAATGTTTATGAAAAATATCAAATTAAATCCATGATATTTTATCTATGAGATATGTAGTTCATTATTTTTCATAAAATATATCTCTCAAGTTTGATGACCTCTTAAAATTAAATCTACTCTGGATAAAATTAGAAGTAACCCAATTGTGTCAGAACTGTTATATAAAATTGACTCATATGTTGTATAGATTTTCTATAATAATGTAAAACTTAATACCTACTAAAACCGTAATGTGAAATTGGAATTTGAACACAATGCTGCTATTTTAATGAGGCGTTAATTGACTGCATAGTGTAAACTATTCTTACAAGATAGTGTTAAAATAACTACAAATTAGTTATTTCAGACTTAGAATAATTGAAACAATTTTGCTTCTTATTCAATGGTTATGAGAATCATGTCTTCTTTAGGTTCAGAATTTTGTAAAGGGTTGGATGTATTAACCTTTTTTCATAACTGCGGTTGATAATACATTTCTCTATGATCCGGAGCTTATATAATAAATTGCTTTTATTGAATGCCACGATCAATTGCCTACAAGCACCTTCATACAGAGACAAAACTCATGGCATTTTCAAGAGGAAATTTATTTTCTTTTTTTGGTTTTTAATATAGTGTAGACTATTCACGAATCGCTGAGTTCAATCTTCAAGGTCAGGTAATTCAGTTAGATCTATCTGGAAGACAACTATGTATTTTTAATATAGAGAAGAGATTATTTATGAATCTATTTCCAATTTGTGCTGAATTTAATGCTCAAGGTCATTTAATCCAGTTAAATCTATCTTTCAGATATCCGTGTAAGCGTAATTAGAGATTTAAAAATAGACATGCAAAGACCTCACCATGATACATTGAACATTTGAATCCTGCTTTTTTCATAGTAGTCTTCGTAAGTGAGTACATGATCTCGTAACTAGGAATGACCGACTTAGGGGGGTTAAGATGATGTAGCGAGTATGGGGGGGGGGGGGGAAGTGAGAGAGAGAGAGAGAGAGAGTCCATTTGAGTTGGCTTGGTCGCACTCGCTTCATTCTAACCTTGTGTTCCACTCATTGTGTATCCTCCTCCCTTGCTATCGAAATCCGAAATTCAAAATTTTGTTTTCTCATTGTATCATCCTTCAAATTCATAAGCGAATCAAAGGGAAATATCTTATACGAGCTTTGAATGCGACCAATGATCCTATACACTTAATTCTCGACTAGCCAATTGATATACATTGAAATTTACGAAAAATAACTTCAGAAGTTTATAAAAAAATCAATCAGATTTTCTTCAGTGATTAAACCAAGCTAAATTTATAACAGATAATCTTGACTCCTCTAAAACCGAACATTTGCTATCGATAAGCAGATTCGTCCTCCAAGACGAGATAAGCCTCATTAGATAGAGCGATTCAAAAACGAAATCACGGATCCCGAAGACATGATCTACCATTTTTGCCGGAGAGTGAAACATCTGAAGGGAGGATTGCGTCTTGAATTTATGATCTTCGAGGATGTAAGTATTATATTCACTTGGTTTTATGGGATTATATAATTTTTTTTTTTTTTTTTTTTTTTTTATTGATGTTATATATCGTAACAAGATGTAACTTGGCAAGGAAGATTTAGGCTTGAAATTACGAAAAGTAATGCTTAGTAACAATTAGTATTTTGGATTACATAAGACTCGTAAAATAACTGGTACCATTTCAACTTTAGATACATGAATTGTAGAGTACAGTCTGAAGTCATAGTTCTGAATCATTCACCGTTAGAATTCCGACTCACATCAATGGTGTGGTCTTAAAAGTAGATATCTGTATGAAAGTATATAAGTGGGCATACCTTAATGTGGTGAAAGGCTTTGTGTACTGCCATGATCAGCGAGGCTGTATTAGTCAGGGCCTCTCACACTAGGTCAGTTTGCTGTGAGCGATCAGACTAAAGTCTCCCACCATCATCAATCCGCATTGGCTAGCTTGGTGATGAAAATGGCCAAACCCCGGACAGGAATAAGTACATATCTGAGGCCTTTGTCCAGTAGTGGACTAGAAACAGCTTCGTTTGTTGTTGTTGTGTTCAATTATGCATACATTGTAGCTTTTAATTAACGTCCCACTTCTGTAATACATCTCGTATTCCGACCCATATTTGATGAGAGACTACAGATGATTATCACAAGGTTATACAGTGTCAAAGAGAAGGCAGCACATAAAGGCCGTCTTGCGTTGCTGGAGCTATGTAAGGAACACAGAAAAGGATCAAGTTTATGTTAGGTATCCTGTAAGATGATAACCGATGGAATTTAGAATAATCACACAGAATAATATTAACACGGTAATAATTGAGCCAGTCCATCTACAAGTTTATATTTTCATCTTTCAAATATTTAAGCAGTGTTTCGACTGCTAAATTGGCAGACTACTTATGCAGAAGTGGGAGGCATTTTTTTTAAATAGATCACCAGAATTAGATAATAGTGTATTTCTCATAAGTTACTTTATTAAGGTGCTTTAATATATATATATATATATATATATATATATATATATATATATATATATATATATATATATATATATATAAAACAATAGAGCAAGTTGGTAAATCAGCATAACGAAGAGAAGCAGAGGAAATGAAGAAAACGACATTGGATGCCACAATATCTAACTCATTTACATAATATAAAATCACTGGAATTTGGGCTAAAAAAAGGCAGTGCAACAAACCTTCTTCAAGACATTTCGTTTACTAAACAGAATTGGCAGAATGAACTTTAGAAGTACATCCAGTAAGATAATGACAATAGTTTCCTGCCGACTAAAAACATTCAAGATGGCCATCAAAATCTAAAACTATTTATTTGTAGTTCGGTCAAGACACCAGCCACTCGTTGGGGCACTTCCACTAGTGAGTTATAAGATCCTTCAAGTATTGGCCAGGCAACCACGACGAGGATAAGGATAGGGAAGTGTGGAATATGGGGAAAGGAAGAGTACCCCTGGATACAATCCAGTTTATAGCCCGAAGGCAGGTACTCGGGATGGGAAGGGATAAGGAAAAAGGGAGAAAGAGACGTACAGGAGGAGAATGAAAGAGAGGGGTAGACCCTCGTGCGATGTATGGCCAGGCAATTTGACGACAAATCCTTCCTTAGGTTTTGCTTTTTTTACATTGCTTTACACAGTTGTGTGTTAGAATTCGTAGCATTATACTTTTATAACTTGGATACTGCTTGGCTTCCAGTAATAATGATAATGATAATAATAGTAATAATAATGATAATAATAACATACATACATATACCAAGGCACTTCCCCCAATTTTGGGGGGTAGCCGACATCAACAAATGAAACAAAACAAAAAGGGGACCTCTACTCGCTACGTTCCTCCCTGCCTCCCATAATAATAATAATAATAATAATAATAATAATAATAATAATAATAATAATAATAATAATAATAGTAACAGAAAACAATGAAATGACATAATTATAACAATATAACATAACACCTGAAGCTTTGGCGCGTGTGGGATTCATGTAACCCTGCCTTCAGATTCAGGAAACCTTACGAATATTACAATAACAACTTCCATGTAATGTTTAGACATATCGTCAGGTACAGCTGATCGTCGTTTAGGCTAGTGGATGTTGCTTTTAGATTAAGTTTATATTAAACAAAGGAATTAAGTATTTTATGCGTTGTTCGTAAACAGGATTCACTTTTGTTACTTAATAATAATAATAATAATAAGGATAGGGAAGTGGGGAAAATGGGGAAAGGAAGAGCACCCCTGGATACAATCCAGTTTATAGCTCAAAGGCAGGTACTCGGGATGGGAAAGATTAAGGATATAGGGAGAAAGAGAATTACAGGAGAAGAATAAAAGAGAGGGGCAGACCCTCTTGCGATTTTAGGGAATTGGTATGATTTGTTACTTAATTATCTGTAGTAGTTAAGCCTTTGCTTGAAGGTACACTCGGGCACGCTATTTTATCTTATTTCTTTTCCTCTTGTTTTTTCAAGTTTTTTATAGTTTATATATGTAAGATCTAAATTGATGTTGTTATTGTTCTTAGAATATTATATTTTGAATGTTTATTACTTCTCTTGTAGTTTACTTATTTCCTTGTTTCCTTTCTTCACTGTGCTATTTTTCCTTGATGGAACCCTTGGGCTTATAGCATCTTGCTTTACCAATTAGGGTTATAGCTTAGTTGTAATAATGATAAAGATAATAATACTAAATTAACATAGAAGAACGTAATACCTTATCCTCCTAACTAAAATAGAATGATAAACCTTTAACTGCCTAGATTAATTTATTTTTCTAAACTTGGTGCAAGGAATTAGTAAGAATTAGATGTGAAAGTCCATTAAGGGAAAATTTCTTAGAGAGAGAGAGAGAGAGAGAGAGAGAGAGAGAGAGAGAGAGAGAGAGAGAGAGAGAGAGAGAGACTTTAGGCCACTACGACGAACCAAGGATATGATACGTAAAGGAGAATAGAAAGATTACTAAGGCTTCGGAGGGGAAGCTACAAGTTTAAAGACGTCATAACTTCCTAGGTTTTATGTGAGAGAGAGAGAGAGAGAGAGAGAGAGAGAGAGAGAGAGAGAGAGAGAGAGAGAGAGAGAGAGAGAGGGGTGGGTAAAGCTCTGAATGGCCTCTTTTTAGTGTAAGCGCCGATTTTTTTTTTTTTTTTTTTTTTGAAAACTCACCATAATCTATCCCATTGACTTATCTTCTATACTAACAGAGTTTCATAATTTATGCTTATGATTTCATTGAAACTTTGAGTGGATAAATCTTTCCCATATTCCTACAAGAACAATATTAAACAAGATTCATTACATAGCTCTTTATTTTTTTTCATATCGTAAACCTGAAGACGTAATACTTTAATATTAAAGTACAACACATCATAATTATATGAAAACTTACATATATATGAAAATTATTACTCAAATGAGAGTCTAAAGCCTTTCTTCGTATTACATAGTTATAATAACAGTATGAAAATAAATCTATAAAGTCATCTATTGCTTTTAAAGACATTCATAAAGAAAAGTCATTAAAAGGTAAAAGTCGAGGAAAAATATTTGCAGTACAGTCTAACACAATAACATTATAAGTATCAACAAAGTAGGATTCTTTTCAACATCTCGGAGAAAATCTCGAAGAATCACTAATGTGTTAATGTTATCTTTAGAGTAATAAGAGTAACCTACCATTCTTTCAAAAGCTAGTAATCTTTAATGTATATATGCATATATATATATATATATATATATATATATATATATATATATATATATATATATATATATATATACATATATATATATATATACATATGTATATATATGGAGATATATATATATATATATATATATATATATATATATATATATTATATATATATGTGTATATATATACCTGTATATATATATATATATGGATATATATATATATATATATATATATATATATATACATATGTATATGTATATATATGTATATGTGTATGTGTATATATATACATATATATGTGTGTATATATATATATATATATATATATATATATATACATATTTATTTATATACATATATATGAATATATATGTATATATGTATGTATGTATGTATGTATGTATGTGTTTACTTACATAAACGATATTCAATTACATCTACTTATATCTCTGATCTTTCCAGCTTGTCAACAGCCACCACACCCTTCGTGTTACGAAGAGCCGTTTCCAGAGAAAATGGATGTAAGTAAATTGAAAAAAAAAGGATAAAAAGTAGATAGTGCATTTGGTATCTTATATCATCTGTTTTGATTGTTTTATATTGAATATTATTTCCCAATATTATTGTTTATATGATTTCACGCTTAATATCATTTTGATAAGAAATATTTTGTTCCCATAAACACTGTGTACTTACGTACACAGTGTTTAATGTTCATAAGAAAAGTACATAGCAAATAATCAGAGGTAGATGTACTTACATGAATCAATTTAAGATTGATGGCATATAAAAAAAGTTTCTGTATTGTAACTATATATTTTTTATTTTTTTTATTTTCTAAAAATTAAAAAAATATATATATATTAAATAGTCTTTACAAATGTAATCAGATACTGAAGCTTTTAAATTTAATTTTCGCTCAAGTTTTTTGGAGGATAAAGAAAACTTTTAGTTTTAATTTAGGAGAGATGGAGTCTCTCTATAACTCCCTTAATCGAAATTTTCTCACTATATACAGATTTAGGATTGCTGTACTTCCTGTAT
Organism: Palaemon carinicauda; assembly: GCF_036898095.1. Taxonomy (NCBI): domain Eukaryota; kingdom Metazoa; phylum Arthropoda; class Malacostraca; order Decapoda; family Palaemonidae; genus Palaemon; species Palaemon carinicauda. The sequence continues at coordinate 10,335,857 of NC_090748.1, forward strand.
AGATATTTTCTAGTGTTCTAAAATAAGATTCTTCTATTCCTTGTTTTTTAAGGGATTTCATTACTGCTGAGGTTTTGACAGAATCAAAAGCTTTCTCATAGTCTATAAGTACCATACATTATGGCTTGATATACTCTATTGATTTTTCCATTAGGTGATTAATTACATGGATATGGTCAGTTGTTGAATACACATTTATAAAACCTTGCCTGTTCTCTTGGTTGATTAAAGTCTAGTTGTCTTTCTATTAGGCCTAATATGATCTTTATTTATATATGCGTGTGTTCGTGTGTGTATGCATTTCTATATGTATATATACTGTATATATATATAAAAAAACTATTTTTCTACAAACCTTCTTGCTTCACAACATAATTCTATCCAAGAGAGGGGATACCTCAAATAGACGAAGTTATTATTCGTGTGGAATTTTCCAATTTGGATGTTTTTAATCAGGAATTGCTATTAGTTATGTGCCGGCAATGATTGATTATTATACTAAGACATGCATATTTCCTGTCTTGAATATGTTAGCATTTTTATAAAACTATAGTGATTCATCAATCAGGTAGAAATTAGCCTTTCTTTTCAAGTAGAGTGGCTGTACATAGCATCATATGGCTTCAGCCAATTTTAAGAGACTATTCTATGGCTTCTCCAAGAATATCGAAGTCCTTGAATACGTCTGAATGAGTAAATTCAGCGATGTTCCTACACGATAGTTTTTCCCAGCTCGTATGATTCTAATAATATGCTGAATTATGTAACGGGCTTTCATTACAAAACTAAAAAAAGTTCAACATTCCTTTAATTGCTTCCTAATGTATACGCAACGTCAATTGACATTCGGTGTAAGGATGCCATAAAACTCCAAATCAATCAATTAATCAATTTTGAATGTATATTCACAAACATTTAGGATATTGTCACTTAATTCTATTGGGAAATAGATATGTAAGTGTTAGTCTTCCGTGACAGAGGTTGAACCATCTTAAAAAGTCGTTTTAGGATGGTTAAGCTTAATGATTTTCTGAATGAAATAAACCCATTACGATCAGCATAGCCTACAGCGTCCTAGTTGGTATTTTTCATATATTTATATATATATACATATATATATATATATATATATATATATATATATATATATATATATAGATATATATATATATATACATATATATACAGTATATATAAGTATATATGCAGTATAAATAAGTATATATATGTGTATATATATACATGTATATAGATATATATACACATGTATATAAGTATATATATGTGTATATATATATATATATATATATATATACATGTATATAGATATATATAAACATGTATATAAGTATATATATATATGTACATATATGTGTTATATATATATATGTTTATATATACATATACATACATATATATGTGTGTATATATATATATATATATATATATATATATATATATATATATATATATATCTATATATATGCAGTTTAAGGATGAATGCTACAATAACCATTGCGTTGTTCTATTTCTAAAAAACATACATGTTGGATGAAACTCCAAAATATATAAAGATACATAAACATACAAACTAGTATGTAAGGCAAACTCATACCCTTATCACATCTGAACACAAACAATCAAACAAATAGGAGCTCAAACAATAATTAAGAGATCGAGTGGGCAATTGTTACTTGCTAGATCCTTTACAGCTAGATCAGTATTGCTAACAGCACTTTTTTAGTGAGGTACATATTATTTCATAGCTCCTTCAAAGGCAATTGCAAGCTCACGAAACCACTTTGCCAACTTATTTTCTTCAATATTCATTATTGCAGTTTCCTTTTCTTTATAATCATAAGCAAGGGACATAAGTAAATTGATAGTAGTGATAAGCCAAAGAATGAGATGGTAGGAATCGTGCAAATTCTGAGGAAATTATTCATTGTTAAGAGAGACAATTGTTCGCTGGTGCCTGATCTATCTAAGTAGTACGGTATGCTGAGGTCAACAGTTTGCATCCTATTAGGAAATAAAGAGGCTGTTAATAGAGTTGATGTGGCCAATGGAGTGACGTCCCCATCAAAACAAAGAACTAATGCAATCAAAGGGGTGAAGTAATTGTTGGTAATTTAAATAGATAAAGAAAGAGTATATGATAGTAGTACTTCAAAACTCATAATATATGAGAAGGCCAAAGCATTGGATACAGATATCAAAAACTTGACTGGAATATGTGACGATACAAGTAAGGCTTCAATGGCCAGACAAGGTTAGTTTGAGTAAATTTATTTGAAAAGTGGTATACATAGTACAGAAAAGCACAAGAAAAGGAAACACTTTGGAGAATTACATTATAGAATTTAAAGAGTTTGTTGAAGCTGATGTCTTTATTCCCTCAAAAACCTTTAATTATAATGGAAAAAAATTTTTTTTGGAGAATAAAATGTCAAAGATGAACTGAATCACCCTAGAGTTGAGCCTTGACAAAAATAGAACTATGAAGGGTAGATTAACTTTGTTCCTTTATGGTAATGTCCGATAGGGCTTTAGTGGCAATCTTCTAGCCAATTACATAAAAATTCTAGTATTTTTAGAAGAAACAAAATATTGTTATGAAGAACAAATTGAAATGTGACATGGAGGACAAACAATGTATCCTGGGTAACCAGGTAATTTTTCGAAGCGTGGACTCGTGAGGTGTTTGAGCCAAGTGTAAAGAAATACCTGCAAGCATAAACAATAGCCATTTGTGAACAATACACCTACTCACTTTCCGAGCTTGTAACAAGAGTAGCTGGAGAAGTTAAGCTTCATACTCCACCGCTCGTTTAAAGGTTTAAGAGGCCACTTATGAATGGCAGAAGCAATGGACAGTGACATTACCCTATCAAGCAGGACAATGTTCTAGAGACTGACCATATTACATGTGATCAGCGCCCAGGCCCCCTGTCCTCCCAAGCCAGGAGCAAGGCGGGCCAGGCAAGGGCTGATGTTGACTCAGTATATAGACCTATAGGCTCCCCCAAACCTCACATCCTTAGCTCACAAGGATGGTGAGGTCGCAGCAACCAAATGAACTTAACGAGTTTCAGTGGGACTCGAACCCCAGTCTGGCAATTACCAGGGAAGGACGCTACCACCAGGCCACCACAGCCCTATCTCACTAATTCGACTCCCCTATTCTAAATCATGAGTCAGCAGTTAATTTCTGATTTTTAAGAAGCTTTATACAAAAGAAATTATCCAAATGTGCAATTAAGTTAAGGAGTTTTGGAATAACCTTTTTAACATTTTCTACAGTCTGAGTCCAGTTGACAAAAGAAGATATGTCTTCTAAAATAAAATAATGAACTCTGTAGGATGCAATTCTTATCTAGACCTAGCTCCCAACAGTTCTTACAGCATTAGATGTGAAACTAATCAACATTCTGATAAGATTTGTTGTATGGAAAGAAACAAAAAGTGTCCCTAATGTGGAAAGAAGGGGTATTTTGCTATTGTGTTTAAGTCAAAAGGGGAAGAACGCGCCAATATTTACCAAAAAAAAAAGATTAAAGATGCAGAGTCAGAAACCAAATGGTCGATTCAGAAGGAATTTGCTTAAGATCGTAAGTGATGTGTATGGCAGCAGGTGTTTCTTTTCAACCAACCCCTTAAGTTTGGATTAACATCACTCATTCTACAGGAAACTCTTCTCTCCAATGGAAACCAGATTTAGGAGCAGAAACTACAGTGATGCGCCTTAATGTAGCAAGGTCTCTTGGAATTCACTTCCATATACTTAAGCATTCTAAAATTGAAAGAATGGATTTTGCAAAGTGTGAAGTAGATTTTGATGATATGAAATCTTTTATGGGTCTTGTCAATCAGCTTAGGAGTTATTATTCAGTAACTGCACATAATGCCTAACCTAGAGACTTACTTAAGCTGTCTAATGAGTGGTGTTGGGCTACTCAACATGATTTAAATTTTATGAAAGTAAAGGGAGCACTTGCTGCAACTCCGGTATTTTCCCATATTAATACCAGTTAGCCAACAATGTTACAAAAGTATATATCATGCCTTAATTGTCAAGAATTTGTATTATGTGACTCAAAATTTCCTCCAGGCATAGAAACAAGATATGTTGTCCTA
>NC_090748.1:10344993-10347493 GCF_036898095.1 Palaemon carinicauda
AAGCGTCTCCGGGCACTTGTGTCACCTGGCGTTACAACTGGGATGGTCATTGCTAGCGTTTGCAAAGAGATCGTTGTGTGAGTACAACTCTGAACAACAGTTCTCTTAGTTGTCTTCACTCCTTACAAATATGTCCTCATACTTATTGGGTATCATTATGCTTTCTTTTCAAAGAGAGAGAGAGAGAGAGAGAGAGAGAGAGAGAGAGAGAGAGAGAGAGAGAGAGAGAGAGAGAGAGAGAGAGAGAGAGAGAGAGAGAGAGAGTTAAACAACAGTTCTCTTAGTTGTCTTCACTCCTTACAAATATGTCCTCATACTTATTGGGCATCATTATGCTTTTGAGAGAGAGAGAGAGAGAGAGAGAGAGAGAGAGAGAGAGAGAGAGAGAGAGAGAGACGTAATATCCATAAACATTTAGCATCTATAGTTTGGATTGTTAAGGAGATTCGATGATTGTGGTAACATAGTCCTAACCAATGTTTTTAAAGCCAATAGATGAAAAGGCCTTTACATCTGTGATTTTACGTATTAGAATTAAATAGGAACTAATTTCTCTTGCTTCAGGGTACGCTCGGGCACACTATTCTATCATATTTCTCTTCCCCTTGTTAACTTTTTTAAGTTTTTATAGTTTATATATGAAATGTTTATTCTAATGTTGCTACTGTTCTTAAAATATTTTATATTGAGTGTTAATGAATTTTTTTTATAGTTTCCCTATTTCCTTTCCTCACTGGGCTATTTTCCCTAATGGAGACCTCAGGCTCATAGCATTCTGCTCTTCCAACTTGGGTTGTAGCTTAGGAAGTAATAATAATAATAATAATAATTACAACTACAGACAAGTTGAATTTTTCTTGGTCTATAGGTTATCTTTCTGAGTTTATCTTTATGATAATTTTCCAAAAAATTTGTGGAGGAAAAATTAATTTCCTTTTATCTCATGTACAGATAACGAATATTAAAACATCAAATAAGCAATATATTTTCGTTTTTCAGTATTTTTTTTTTTCTTATAAAATTCCATTCACATTCTGCCTTTCACTTCTCATGATCAAATTCTCATTTCAATTTGAACATAATATCATATCAGCTTGTGTGAGATATATTTAATAATGTCTGTCTAATTTTTACAAATCAAATTGTACAATTGTATAACCAAAATCAAATATTTCCTGTACTTTCATATAATTATATTAGTGCTGATCTCTTTTCAGATACTCTTTTCCCTAAGGCAATTTTTTCAAGCCACCAGCATAATTTCTACAGTGAATGAGCAGATGGATTGTAGTGCATAAGGAGACACCATCACTTGGCTCATCGCTAATCCCCAGATAACTTCGAAGGCATAATTTCTCAAAGGCACTGGCTATTGCTTGTCAAAGCTTTGTCAAAGGTCTATTCGCCCCTCAATTATGGCAAAAGATAACCACAAGAGGAGTGTAACCTAGAGAGTTGGTTTCATTACCTATTACCTCAGCTGGAAAGTTCTGATCCAGGGTAGATAGATAGATAGATTGATTGATTGATTTTCAGTTGTCTGACATCGTAACATCAAAGGTCGTTGACACCGACATCTCTTGATATAAATGAAGAATAGAATTAAATTCAATTTAAAACATAAAAGCGAAGTTGTCTTTATATAAGTTATACAAGGTTCTGATATAAATCCAGAAATACCGCTAGCATAGTACAATACCTCTAGCCCAAGAATCTTGGCCAGGATGAACCTGCCATTCTCACCGGATTAGACTTCTGTCAAGCCAACTCAGTCTTCCTACTTTTATTCTGTTACTTACTAGACCGATTAACTGATACATTCCATCAAGACTTGTTCTCGTCAGTCCTATAAATAATCAAAATTTCCAACAGCTTTGGAATTTGCTCTGTGAAAGTCATCTTGCATCTTTGATAATGCACTCAACGAACACTGTCTCCTGCTTCTAAGTTATCTAGTCTTTTCGCTCTTTTTTGTCAAAAAAAGGGCTGAGAATACGACTAATATATCAAAACTAAAATCAGTGTATGAATGTTTTTCAAATGTTTTATTATTTCAAACTGTATATTACAGCATTATCAAAGACGGATGTAGTTCGCAAAGAAAAGTTCTATCTCATCGATTGTATTAAATTCCAGATTGAAATTCATAGCATTGTGGTCGTGTTAATATTGAATGTTAGGAAGTGAAGTTTTGTCTCTTAACTTTTCTGGCACATATTAAGAAATTCACATCAAGATTTATTTTTCTTAACAGTTTACTGTATATATATATATATATATATATATATATATATATATATACAAATATAAATATATATACATATATATACATATGTGTATATATATATATATATATATATATATATATATATATATATACAGTATATATGTATATATGTATGTAAGTATGTCTGTATATATCTATGGGGTGTGTGTTGTGCGAGTGTGCATGTGTAAGTGTTTGTGTGTATACAACCCAATTAGTGTATAATCATATTAA
>NC_090748.1:10357493-10399993 GCF_036898095.1 Palaemon carinicauda
TTGTCAAGGAAGAAAGCATACAAGAACAAGTGCGACTTCTTCCCTCTGCTGAGTTCATCTTGTAGATTATTCCCTATAGATCTGGAAGGCTGGAATCCAATTGGAATTGACTGTCAGTCTCTCGATGGCTGTTAATCTAGATACTTGCTATCTCCTAGTCCAGGCACATCTGTTCTACTATTCCAGCACAAAGAATCTTCTCCAAGGAACACAGCATACTAGAAGAAGTCATGGTTTCATATGCATTCATCACCTGACAAAGAAACAGTACAAGTGAATCTTTGTCAAGGAAGAAAGCATATAAGAAAAGTGCACTTCGTCCCTCTGCTGAGTTCATCTTGTAGATTATTCCCTATAGATCTGGAAGGCTGGAATCCACTTGGAATTGACTGTCAGTCTCTCAATGGCTGTTAATCTAGATACCTGTTATCTCCTAGTCCAGACATATCTGTTCTACTATTCCAGTACAAAGGAATCTTTTCCAAGAACACAGCATACTAAAAGAAGTCAGACTGGTTTCATATGCATTCATCACCTGACAAAGAAACAGTACAAGTGAATCTTTGTCAGGGAAGAAAGCATACAAGAACAAGTGTGACTTTTCCCTCTGCTGAGTCCATCTTGTAGATTATTCCCTTTAGATCTGGAAGGCTGGAATCCACTTGACATTGACTGCCAGTCTCTCAATGGCTGTTAATCTAGCAAACTGTCATCCCCTAATCCAGGCACATCTGTTCTACTATTCCTGTACAAAGGAATCTTTTCCAAAGAACACAGCATACTACAAGAACTCGGACTGGTTCCATATGAATTCATCACCTGACAAAGAAACAGTACAAGTAAATCTTAGTCAAGGAATAATGCATACAAAAATAATCGCGACTTCTTCCCTCTGCTGATTCCATCTTATAGATTATTCCCTTTAGATCTAGAAGGCTGGAATCCACTTGAAATTGACTGCCAGATTCTCAATGGCTAACAATCTAGACACCTGTCATCCCCTAGTCCAGGCATATCTGTTCTATTATTCCAGTACAAAGAAATCTTCTCCAAGGAACACAGCATACTATATGAAGTCAGACTTGTTTCATATGCATTCATAACCTAACAAAGAAACAGTACAAGTGAATCTTTGTCAAGGAAGAATCCATACAAGAACAAGTAAAACTTCTTCCCTCTGCTGAGTCCATCTTGTAGATTATTCCCTTTAGATCTGGAAGGCTGGAATCCACTTGAATTGACTAACAGTCTCTCAATGGTTGTTAATCTAGATACCTGCCATCCCCTAGTCCAGGCACATCTGCTCTACTATTCCAGTACAAAGGAATCTTCTCCAAAGAACACAGCATACTACAAGAAGTCAAACTGGTTTCATATACATTCATCACCTGACAAAGAAACAGTACAAGTGAATCTTTGTCAAGGAAGAATAAATACAAGAACAAGTAAGACTTCTTCTCTCTGCTGAGTTCCTCTTATAGATTATTCCCTATAGATCTGGAAGGCTGGAAATCCACTTGGAATTGACAGCCAGTCTCTCAATGGCTGTTATTCTAGATACCTGTCATCCCCTAGTCCAGGCACATCTGATCTACTATTCCAGTACAAAGGGATCTACTCCAAGGAACACAAAATACTAAAAGAAGTAAGACTGCTTTCTTCTGCATTCAACACCTGACAAAGAAACAGTACAAGTGAATCTTTGTCAAGGAAGAATGCATATAAGACAAATAAGACTTCTTCACTCTTCCGAGTCCATCTTGTAGATTATACCCGTTAGATATGGAGGGCTGGAACAACTTGGAATTGACTGCCAGTCTCTCAATGGCTATTAATCTAAATACCTCTCATCCGTAGTCCACGCACATCTTTTCTATTATTCCAGTACAAAGGAATCTCCTCCAAGAGACACAGCATACAAGAAGAAGTCAGACTGGTTTCATATGCATTCATCACCTGACAAAGAAACAGTACAAGTGAATCTTTGTCAAGGAAGAAAGCATACAAGAACAAGTGCAACTTCTTCCCTCTGCTGAGTTCATCTTGTAGATTATTCCCTATAGATCTGGAAGGCTGGAATCCACTTGGAATTGACTGGCAGTCTTTCAATGGCTGTTAATCTAGATACCTGCTATCTCCTAGTCCAGGCACATCTGTTCTACTATTCCAGCACAAGGAATCTTCTCCAAGGAACACAAAATACTAAAAGAAGTCAGACTGGTTTCATATGCATTCATCACCTGATTAAAGAAACAGTACAAGTGAATCTTTGTCAAGGAAGAAAGCATACAAGAACAAGTGCGACTTCTTCCCGCTGCTGAGTCCATCTTGTAGATTATTCCCTATAGATCTGGAAGGCTGAAATCCACTTGGAATTGACTGTCAGTCTCTCAATGGCTTTAATCTAGATACCTGTCATTCCCTAGTCCAGGCACATCTGTTCTACTATTCCAGTACAAAGGAATCTTCTCCAAGGAACAGAGCATACTAGAAGAAGTCAGACTGGTTTCATATGCATTCATCACCTGAGAAAGAATCAGTACAAGTGAATCTTTGTCAAGGAAGAAAGCATACAAGAACAAGTGCGACTTCTTCCCTCTGCATGGATAATCTTGTAGATTATTCCCTATAGATCTGGAAGGCGGAAATCCACTTGGAATTGACTGTCAGTCTCTCAATGGCTGTTAATCTAGATACCTGCTATCTCCTAGTCCAGACACATCTGTTCTACTATTCCAGTACAAAAGAATCTTCTCCAAGAAACACAGCATACTAGAAGAAGTCAGACTGGTTTAATTTGCATTCATCACCTGACAAAGAAACAGTACAAGTGAATCTTTGTTAAGGAAGAAAGCATACAAGAACACGTAAGACTTCTTCCCTCTGCTGAGTCCATCTTGTAGATTATTCCCTTTAGATCTGGAAGGCTGGAATCCACTTGAATTGACTGCGTCTCTCAATGGCTGGTAATCTAGCTTACTGTCATCCCCTAGTCCAGGCACATCTGATCTACTATTCCAGTAAAATGGATCTTCTCCAAGGAACACAAAATACTAAAAGAAGTCAGACTGGTTTCTTCTGCATTCAACACCTGACAAAAAAACAGTACTAGTGAATCTTTGTCAAGGAAGAAAGCATATAAGAACAAATACAACTTCTTCCCTCTTCCGAGTCCATCTTGTAGATTATACCCTTTAGATATGGAGGGCTGGAATCCACTTGGAATTGACTACCAGTCTCTCAATGGCTATTAATCTAGATACCTGTCATCCCTAGTCCTCGCATATCTTTTCTATTATTCCAGTACAAAGGAATCTCCTCCAAGAGACACAGCATACAAGAAGAAGTCAGACTGGTTTCATATGCATTCATCACCTGACAAAGAAACAGTACAAGTGAATCTTTGTCAAGGAAGAAAGCATATACAAGAACAAGTGCGACTTCTTCCCTCCGCTGAGTCCATCTTGTAGATTATTCCCTTTAGATCTGGAAGGCTGGAATCCACTTGGAGTTGACTGTCACTCTCTCAATGACTTTTAATCTAGATACATGTCATTCCCTAGTCCAGGCACATCTGTTTTATTACTCCAGTATAAAGGAATCTTCTCCAAGGAACACAGCATACAAGAAGAAGTCAGACTGGTTTCATATGCATTCATCACCTGACAAAGAAACAGTACAAGTGAATCTTTGTCAGAGGAAGAAAGCATACAAGAACAAGTACGACTTTTCCCTCTGCTGAGTCCATCTTGTAGATTATTCCCTTTAGATCTGGAAGGCTGGAATCCACTTGACATTGACTGCCAGTCTCTCAATGGCTATTAATCTAGCAAACTGTCATCCCCTAATCCAGGCACATCTGTTCTACTATTCCTGTACAAAGGAATCTTTTCCAAAGAACACAGCATACTACAAGAACTCGACTGGTTCCATATGAATTCATCACCTGACAAAGAAACAGTACAAGTAATCTTAGTCAAGGAATAATGCATACAAAAATAATCGCGACTTCTTCCCTCTGCTGAGTTCCATCTTGTAGATTATTCCCTTTAGATCTGGAAGGCTGGAATCCACTTGAAATTGACTGCCAGTTCTCAATGGCTAACAATCTAGACACCTGTCATCCCCTAGTCCAGGCATATCTGTTCTATTATTCCAGTACAAAGAAATCTTCTCCAAGGAACACAGCATACTATATGAAGTCAGACTTGTTTCATATGCATTCATCACCTGACAAAGAAACAGTACAAGTGAATCTTTGTCAAGGAAGAATCCATACAAGAACAAGTAAAACTTCTTCCCTCTGCTGAGTCCATCTTGTAGATTATTCCCTTTAGATCTGGAAGGCTGGAATCCACTTGAATTGACTAACAGTCTCTCAATGGTTGTTAATCTAGATACCTGCCATCCCCTAGTCCAGGCACATCTGCTCTACTATTCCAGTACAAAGGAATCTTCTCCAAAGAACACAGCATACTACAAGAAGTCAAACTGGTTTCATATACATTCATCACCTGACAAAGAAACAGTACAAGTGAATCTTTGTCAAGGAAGAATAAATACAAGAACAAGTAAGACTTCTTCTCTCTGCTGAGTTCCTCTTATAGATTATTCCCTTAGATCTGGAAGGCTGGAAATCCACTTGGAATTGACAGCCAGTCTCTCAATGGCTGTTATTCTAGATACCTGTCATCCCCTAGTCCAGGCACATCTGATCTACTATTCCAGTACAAAGGGATCTACTCCAAGGAACACAAAATACTAAAAGAAGTAAGACTGCTTTCTTCTGCATTCAACACCTGACAAAGAAACAGTACAAGTGAATCTTTGTCAAGGAAGAATGCATATAAGACAAATAAGACTTCTTCACTCTTCCGAGTCCATCTTGTAGATTATACCCGTTAGATATGGAGGGCTGGAACAACTTGGAATTGACTGCCAGTCTCTCAATGGCTATTAATCTAAATACCTCTCATCCCTAGTCCACGCACATCTTTTCTATTATTCCAGTACAAAGGAATCTCCTCCAAGAGACACAGCATACAAGAAGAAGTCAGACTGGTTTCATATGCATTCATCACCTGACAAAGAAACAGTACAAGTGAATCTTTGTCAAGGAAGAAAGCATACAAGAACAAGTGCAACTTCTTCCCTCTGCTGAGTTCATCTTGTAGATTATTCCCTATAGATCTGGAAGGCTGGAATCCACTTGGAATTGACTGGCAGTCTTTCAATGGCTGTTAATCTAGATACCTGCTATCTCCTAGTCCAGGCACATCTGTTCTACTATTCCAGCACAAGGAATCTTCTCCAAGGAACACAAAATACTAAAAGAAGTCAGACTGGTTTCATATGCATTCATCACCTGACAAAGAAACAGTACAAGTGAATCTTTGTCAAGGAAGAAAGCATACAAGAACAAGTGCGACTTCTTCCCTCTGCTGAGTCCATCTTGTAGATTATTCCCTATAGATCTGGAAGGCTGAAATCCACTTGGAATTGACTGTCAGTCTCTCAATGGCTTTAATCTAGATACCTGCTATCTCCTAGTCCAGGCACATCTGTTCTACTATTCCAGTACAAAGGAATCTTCTCCAAGGAACACAGCATACTAGAAGAAGTCAGACTGGTTTCATATGCATTCATCACCTGAGAAAGAATCAGTACAAGTGAAATCTTTGTCAAGGAAGAAAGCATACAAGAACAAGTGCGACTTCTTCCCTCTGCATGGATAATCTTGTAGATTATTCCCTATAGATCTGGAAGGCGGAAATCCACTTGGAATTGACTGTCAGTCTCTCAATGGCTGTTAATCTAGATACCTGCTATCTCCTAGTCCAGGCACATCTGTTCTACTATTCCAGTACAAAAGAATCTTCTCCAAGAAACACAGCATACTAGAAGAAGTCAGACTGGTTTAATTTGCATTCATCACCTGACAAAGAAACAGTACAAGTGAATCTTTGTTAAGGAAGAAAGCATACAAGAACACGTAAGACTTCTTCCCTCTGCTGAGTCCATCTTGTAGATTATTCCCTTTAGATCTGGAAGGCTGGAATCCACTTGAATTGACTGCGTCTCTCAATGGCTGGTTAATCTAGCTTACCTGTCATCCCCTAGTCCAGGCACATCTGATCTACTATTCCAGTAAAATGGATCTTCTCCAAGGAACACAAAATACTAAAAGAAGTCAGACTGGTTTCTTCTGCATTCAACACCTGACAAAAAACAGTACTAGTGAATCTTTGTCAAGGAAGAATGCATATAAGAACAAATACAACTTCTTCCCTCTTCCGAGTCCATCTTGTAGATTATACCCTTTAGATATGGAGGGCTGGAATCCACTTGGAATTGACTACCAGTCTCTCAATGGCTATTAATCTAGATACCTGTCATCCCTAGTCCTCGCATATCTTTTCTATTATTCCAGTACAAAGGAATCTCCTCCAAGAGACACAGCATACAAGAAGAAGTCAGACTGGTTTCATATGCATTCATCACCTGACAAAGAAACAGTACAAGTGAATCTTTGTCAAGGAAGAAAATATACAAGAACAAGTGCGACTTCTTCCCTCCGCTGAGTCCATCTTGTAGATTATTCCCTTTAGATCTGGAAGGGCTGGAATCCACTTGGAGTTGACTGTCACTCTCTCAATGACTTTTAATCTAGATACATGTCATTCCCTAGTCCAGGCACATCTGTTTTATTACTCCAGTATAAAGGAATCTTCTCCAAGGAACACAGCATACAAGAAGAAGTCAGACTGGTTTCATATGCATTCATCACCTGACAAAGAAACAGTACAAGTGAATCTTTGTAAGGAAGAAAGCATACAAGAACAAGTACGACTTCTTCCCTCTGCTGAGTCCATCTTGTAGATTATTCCCTTTAGATCTGGAAGGCTGGAATCCACTTGACATTGACTGCCAGTCTCTCAATGGCTATTAATCTAGACACCTGTCATCCCCTAGTCCAGGCACATCTGTTCTATTAGTTCCAGTACAAAGGAATCTTCTCCAAGGAACACAGCATACTAGAAGAAGTCAGACTGTTTCATATGCATTCATCACCTGACAAAGAAACAGTACAAGTGAATCTTTGTCAAGGAAGAATGCATACAAGAATAAGTGTGACTTCTTCCCTCTGCTGAGTCCATCTTGTAGATTATTCCCTTTAGATCTGGAAGGCTGGAATCCACTTGGAATTGACTGCAGTCTCTCAATGGCTGTTAATCTAGATACCTGTCATCCCCTAGTCCAGGCACATCTGTTCTACTATTCAGTACAAAGAATCTTCTCCAAGGAACACAGCATACTAGAAGAAGTCAGACTTGTTTCATATGCATTCATCACCTGACAAAGAAACAGTACAAGTGAATCTTTGTCAAGGAAGAAAGCATACAAGAACAAGTAAGACTTCTTCCCTCTGCTGAGTCCATCTTGTAGATTATTCCCTTTAGATCTGGAAGGCTGGAATCCACTTGAATTGACTGCCAGTCTCTCAATGGTTTAATCTAGATACCTGTCATCCCCTAGTCCAGGCACATCTGTTACTATTCCAGTACAAAGGAATCTTCTCCAAGGAACACAGCATACTAGAAGAAGTCAGACTGTTTCATATGCATTCATCACCTGACAAAGAAACAGTACAAGTGAATCTTTGTCAAGGAAGAAAGCATAAAAAAACAAGTAAGACTTCTTCCCTCTGCTGAGTCCATCTTGTAGATTATTCCCTTTAGATCTGGAAGGCTGGAATCCACTTGGAATTGACTGCCAGTCTCTCAATGGCTGTTAATCTAGATACCTGTCATCCCCTAGTCCAGGCACATCTGTTACTATTCCAGTACAAAGGAATCTTCTCCAAGGAACACAGCATACTAGAAGTCAGACTGTTTCTGCATTCATCACCTGACAAAGAAACAGTACAAGTGAATCTTTGTCAAGGAAGAAAGCATACAAGAACAAGTAAGACTTCTTCCCTCTGCTGAGTCCATCTTGTAGATTATTCCCTTTAGATCTGGAAGGCTGGAATCCACTTGAATTGACTGCCAGTCTCTCAATGGCTGTTAATCTAGATACCTGTCATCCCCTAGTCCAGGCACATCTGTCTACTATTCCAGTACAAAGGAATCTTCTCCAAGAACACAGCATACTAAAGAAGTCAGACTGGTTTCATATGCATTCATCACCTGACAAAGAAACAGTACAAGTGAATCTTTGTCAAGGAAGAAAGCATACAAGAACAAGTAAGACTTCTTCCCTCTGCTGAGTTCATCTTGTAGATTATTCCCTTTAGATCTGGAAGGCTGGAATCCACTTGAATTGACTGCCAGTCTCTCAATGGCTGTTAATCTAGATACCTGTTCATCCCCTAGTCCAGGCACATCTGTTCTACTATTCCAGTACAAAGGAATCTTCTCCAAGGAACACAGCATACTAAAAGAAGTCAGACTGGTTTCATATGCATTCATCACCTGACAAAGAAACAGTACAAGTGAATCTTTGTCAAGGAAGAAAGCATACAAGAACAAGTAACTTCTTCCCTCTGCTGAGTCCATCTTGTAGATTATTCCCTTTAGATCTGGAAGGCTGGAATCCACTTGAATTGACTGCAGTCTCTCAATGGCTGTTAATCTAGATACCTGTCATCCCTAGTCCAGGCACATCTGTTCTACTATTCCAGTACAAAGGAATCTTCTCCAAGGAACACAGCATACTAGAAGAAGTCAGACTGGTTTCATATGCATTCATCACCTGACAAAGAAACAGTACAAGTGAATCTTTGTCAAGGAAGAAAGCATACAAGAACAAGTGCGACTTCTTCCCTCTGCTGAGTTCATCTTGTAGATTATTCCCTATAGATCTGGAAGGCTGGAATCCACTTGGAATTGACTGTCAGTCTCTCAATGGCTGTTAATCTAGATACCTGCTATCTCCTAGTCCAGGCACATCTGTTCTACTATTCCAGTACAAAGGAATCTTCTCCAAGGAACACAGCATACTAGAAGAAGTCAGACTGGTTTTTGCATTCATCACCTGACAAAGAAACAGTACAAGTGAATCTTTCAAGGAAGAAAGCATACAGAACAAGTAAGACTTCTTCCCTCTGCTGAGTCCATCTTGTAGATTATTCCCTTTAGATCTGGAAGGCTGGAATCCACTTGAATTGACTGCCAGTCTCTCAATGGCTGTTAATCTAGATACCTGTCATCCCCTAGTCCAGGCACATCTGTTCTACTATTCCAGTACAAAGGAATCTTCTCCAAGGAACACAGCATACTAGAAGAAGTCAGACTGTTTCATTCTGCATTTCACCTGACAAAGAAACAGTACAAGTGAATCTTTGTCAAGGAAGAAAGCATACAAGAACAAGTAAGACTTCTTCCCTCTGCTGAGTCCATCTTGTAGATTATTCCCTTTAGATCTGGAAGGCTGGAATCCACTTGAATTGACTGCCAGTCTCTCAATGGCTGTTAATCTAGATACCTGTCATCCCCTAGTCCAGGCATATCTGTTCTACTATTCCAGTACAAAGGAATCTTCTCCAAGGAACACAGCATACTAGAAGAAGTCAGACTGTTTCATATGCATTCATCACCTGACAAAGAAACAGTACAAGTGAATCTTTGTCAAGGAAGAAAGCATACAAGAACAAGTAAGACTTCTTCCCTCTGCTGAGTCCATCTTGTAGATTATTCCCTTTAGATCTGGAAGGCTGGAATCCACTTGGAATTGACTGTCAGTCTCTCAATGGCTGTTAATCTAGATACCTGTCATCCCCTAGTCCAGGCACATCTGTTACTATTCCAGTATAAAGGAATCTTCTCCAAGGAACACAGCATACTAGAAGAAGTCAGACTGGTTTCATTGCATTTCACCTGACAAAGAAACAGTACAAGTGAATCTTTGTCAAGGAAGAAAGCATACAAGAACAAGTAAGACTTCTTCCCTCTGCTGAGTCCATCTTGTAGATTATTCCCTTTAGATCTGGAAGGCTGGAATCCACTTGAATTGACTGCCAGTCTCTCAATGGCTGTTAATCTAGATACCTGTCATCCCCTAGTCCAGGCACATCTGTTCCACTATTCCAGTATAAAGGAATCTTCTCCAAGGAACACAGCATACTAGAAGAAGTCAGACTGTTTCATTTCTGCATTTCACCTGACAAAGAAACAGTACAAGTGAATCTTTGTCAAGGAAGAAAGCATACAAGAACAAGTGACTTCTTCCCTCTGCTGAGTTCATCTTGTAGATTATTCCCTTTAGATCTGGAAGGCTGGAATCCACTTGGAATTGACTGTCAGTCTCTGAATGGCTGTTAATCTAGATACCTGTCATCCCCTAGTCCAGGCACATCTGTTCTACTATTCAGTACAAAGGAATCTTCTCCAAGGAACACAGCATACTAGAAGAAGTCAGACTGTTTTTTCTGCATTTCACCTGACAAAGAAACAGTACAAGTGAATCTTTGTCAAGGAAGAAAGCATACAGAACAAGTAAGACTTCTTCCCTCTGCTGAGTCCATCTTGTAGATTATTCCCTTTAGATCTGGAAGGCTGGAATCCACTTGACATTGACTGCCAGTCTCTCAATGGCTGTTAATCTAGATACCTGTCATCCCCTAGTCCAGGCACATCTGTTCCACTATTTGAGTATAAAGGAATCTTCTCCAAGGAACACAGCATACTAGAAGAAGTCAGACTTGTTTCATATTCTGCATTTCACCTGACAAAGAAACAGTACAAGGTGAATCTTTGTCAAGGAACAAAGCATACTAGAACAAGTGCACTTCTTCCCTCTGCTGAGTCCATCTTGTAGATTATTCCCTTTAGATCTGGAAGGCTGGAATCCACTTGAATTGACTGCCAGTCTCTGAATGGCTGTTAATCTAGATACCTGTCATCCCCTAGTCCAGGCACATCTGTTCCACTATTTGAGTATAAAGGAATCTTCTCCAAGGAACACAGCATACTAGAAGAAGTCAGACTTGTTTCATATGCATTCATCACCTGACAAAGAAACAGTACAAGTGAATCTTTGTCAAGGAAGAAAGCATACAAGAACAAGTAAGACTTCTTCCCTCTGCTGAGTCCATCTTGTAGATTATTCCCTTTAGATCTGGAAGGCTGGAATCCACTTGACATTGACTGTCCGTCTCTCAATGGCTGTTAATCTAGATACCTGTCATCCCCTAGTCCAGGCACATCTGTTCTACTATTCCAATACAAAGGAATCTTCTCCAAGGAACACAGCATACTAGAAGAAGTCAGACTGGTTTCATATCATTCATCACCTGACAAAGAAACAGTACAAGTGAATCTTTGTCAAGGAAGAATGCATACAAGACAAGTAAGACTTCTTCCCTCTGCTGAGTCCTCTTGTAGATTATTCCCTTTAGATCTGGAAGGCTGGAATCCACTTGAATTGACTGCCAGTCTCTCAATGGCTGTTAATCTAGATACCTGTCATCCCCTAGTCCAGGCACATCTGTTCTATTATTCCAGTAAAAGGAATCTTCTCCAAGGAACACAGCATACTAAAGAAGTCAGACTGTTTCTTCTGCATTCACACCTGACAAAGAAACAGTACAAGTGAATCTTTGTCAAGGAAGAAAGCATACAAGAACAAGTGACTTCTTCCCTCTGCTGAGTCCATCTTGTAGATTATTCCCTTTAGATCTGGAAGGCTGGAATCCACTTGAATTGACTGCAGTCTCTCAATGGCTGTTAATCTAGATACCTGTCATCCCCTAGTCCAGGCACATCTGTTCCACTATTCCAGTATAAAGGAATCTTCTCCAAGGAACACAGCATACTAGAAGAAGTCAGACTTGTTTCTGCATTTGTTCACCTGACAAAGAAACAGTACAGTGAATCTTTGTCAAGGAAGAAAGCATACTAGAACAAGTAAGACTTCTTCCCTCTGCTGAGTCCATCTTGTAGATTATTCCCTTTAGATCTGGAAGGCTGGAATCCACTTGGAATTGACTGCCAGTCTCTGAATGGCTGTTAATCTAGATACCTGTCATCCCCTAGTCCAGGCACATCTGTTCCACTATTCCAGTATAAAGGAATCTTCTCCAAGGAACACAGCATACTAGAAGAAGTCAGACTGTTTTTTCTGCATTTGTTCACCTGACAAAGAAACAGTACAGGTGAATCTTCATCAAGGAACAAAGCATACTAGAACAAGTGCGACTTCTTCCCTCTGCTGAGTCCATCTTGTAGATTATTCCCTTTAGATCTGGAAGGCTGGAATCCACTTGATATTGACTGCCAGTCTCTGAATGGCTGTTAATCTAGATACCTGTCATCCCCTAGTCCAGGCACATCTGTTCCACTATTTGAGTATAAAGGAATCTTCTCCAAGGAACACAGCATACTAGAAGAAGTCAGACTTGTTTTTTCTGCATTTGTTCACCTGACAAAGAAACAGTACAGGTGAATCTTCATCAAGGAACAAAGCATACTAGAACAAGTAAGACTTCTTCCCTCTGCTGAGTTATCTTGTAGATTATTCCCTTTAGATCTGGAAGGCTGGAATCCACTTGACATTGACTGCCAGTCTCTGAATGGCTGTTAATCTAGATACCTGTCATCCCCTAGTCCAGGCACATCTGTTCCACTATTTGAGTATAAAGGAATCTTCTCCAAGGAACACAGCATACTAGAAGAAGTCAGACTTGTTTTTTCTGCATTTCACCTGACAAAGAAACAGTACAAGTGAATCTTTGTCAAGGAAGAAAGCATACAAGAACAAGTAAGACTTCTTCCCTCTGCTGAGTTCATCTTGTAGATTATTCCCTTTAGATCTGGAAGGCTGGAATCCACTTGACATTGACTGCCAGTCTCTCAATGGCTGTTAATCTAGATACCTGCATCCCCTAGTCCAGGCACATCTGTTCTACTATTCCAGTATAAAGGAATCTTCTCCAAGGAACACAGCATACTAGAAGAAGTCAGACTGGTTTCTGCATTCATCACCTGACAAAGAAACAGTACAGGAATCTTTCAAGGAACAAAGCATACAAAACAAGTGCGACTTCTTCCCTCTGCTGAGTCCATCTTGTAGATTATTCCCTTTAGATCTGGAAGGCTGGAATCCACTTGAATTGACTGCCAGTCTCTCAATGGCTGTTAATCTAGATACCTGTCATCCCCTAGTCCAGGCACATCTGTTCTATTTTCCAGTATAAAGGAATCTTCTCCAAGGAACACAGCATACTAGAAGAAGTCAGACTTGTTTCTGCATTCATCACCTGACAAAGAAACAGTACAAGTGAATCTTTCAAGGAACAAAGCATACAAGAATAAGTGACTTCTTCCCTCTGCTGAGTCCATCTTGTAGATTATTCCCTTTAGATCTGGAAGGCTGGAATCCACTTGAATTGACTGCCAGTCTCTGAATGGCTGTTAATCTAGATACCTGTCATCCCCTAGTCCAGGCACATCTGTTCCACTATTTTCCAGTACAAAGGAATCTTCTCCAAGGAACACAGCATACTAGAAGAAGTCAGACTTGTTTCATATGCATTCACCTGACAAAGAAACAGTACAAGTGAATCTTTGTCAAGGAAGAAAGCATACTAGAATAAGTAAGACTTCTTCCCTCTGCTGAGTCTATCTTGTAGATTATTCCCTTTAGATCTGGAAGGCTGGAATCCACTTGACATTGACTGCCAGTCTCTGAATGGCTGTTAATCTAGATACCTGTCATCCCCTAGTCCAGGCACATCTGTTCCACTATTTGAGTATAAAGGAATCTTCTCCAAGGAACACAGCATACTAGAAGAAGTCAGACTTGTTTTTTCTGCATTTGTTCACCTGACAAAGAAACAGTACAGGTGAATCTTCATCAAGGAACAAAGCATACTAGAATAAGTAAGACTTCTTCCCTCTGCTGAGTCCATCTTGTAGATTATTCCCTTTAGATCTGGAAGGCTGGAATCCACTTGAATTGACTGCCAGTCTCTGAATGGCTGTTAATCTAGATACCTGTCATCCCCTATCCAGGCACATCTGTTCCACTATTTGAGTATAAAGGAATCTTCTCCAAGGAACACAGCATACTAGAAGAAGTCAGACTTGTTTTTTCTGCATTTGTTCACCTGACAAAGAAACAGTACAAGTGAATCTTCATCAAGGAACAAAGCATACTAGAACAAGTAAGACTTCTTCCCTCTGCTGAGTCCATCTTGTAGATTATTCCCTTTAGATCTGGAAGGCTGGAATCCACTTGAATTGACTGCCAGTCTCTGAATGGCTGTTAATCTAGATACCTGTCATCCCCTAGTCCAGGCACATCTGTTCCACTATTTGAGTATAAAGGAATCTTCTCCAAGGAACACAGCATACTAGAAGAAGTCAGACTTGTTTTTTCTGCATTTGTTCACCTGACAAAGAAACAGTACAGGTGAATCTTCATCAAGGAACAAAGCATACTAGAAAAGTAAGACTTCTTCCCTCTGCTGAGTCTATCTTGTAGATTATTCCCTTTAGATCTGGAAGGCTGGAATCCACTTGAATTGACTGCCAGTCTCTGAATGGCTGTTAATCTAGATACCTGTCATCCCCTAGTCCAGGCACATCTGTTCCACTATTTGAGTATAAAGGAATCTTCTCCAAGGAACACAGCATACTAGAAGAAGTCAGACTTGTTTTTTCTGCATTTGTTCACCTGACAAAGAAACAGTACAGGTGAATCTTCATCAAGGAACAAAGCATACTAGAACAAGTGCGACTTCTTCCCTCTGCTGAGTCTATCTTGTAGATTATTCCCTTTAGATCTGGAAGGCTGGAATCCACTTGACATTGACTGCCAGTCTCTGAATGGGTGTTAATCTAGATACCTGTCATCCCCTAGTCCAGGCACATCTGTTCCACTATTTGAGTATAAAGGAATCTTCTCCAAGGAACACAGCATACTAGAAGAAGTCAGACTTGTTTTTTCTGCATTTGTTCACCTGACAAAGAAACAGTACAGGTGAATCTTCATCAAGGAACAAAGCATACTAGAATAAGTAAGACTTCTTCCCTCTGCTGAGTCTATCTTGTAGATTATTCCCTTTAGATCTGGAAGGCTGGAATCCACTTGACATTGACTGCCAGTCTCTGAATGGGTGTTAATCTGGATACCTGTCATCCCCTAGTCCAGGCACATCTGTTCCACTATTTGAGTATAAAGGAATCTTCTCCAAGGAACACAGCATACTAGAAGAAGTCAGAATTGTTTTTTCTGCATTTCACCTGACAAAGAAACAGTACAGGTGAATCTTCATCAAGGAACAAAGCATACTAGAACAAGTAAGACTTCTTCCCTCTGCTGAGTCCATCTTGTAGATTATTCCCTTTAGATCTGGAAGGCTGGAATCCACTTGACATTGACTGCCAGTCTCTGAATGGGTGTTAATCTAGATACCTGTCATCCCCTAGTCCAGGCACATCTGTTCCACTATTTGAGTATAAAGGAATCTTCTCCAAGGAACACAGCATACTAGAAGAAGTCAGACTTGTTTTTTCTGCATTTGTTCACCTGACAAAGAAACAGTACAGGTGAATCTTCATCAAGGAACAAAGCATACTAGAATAAGTAAGACTTCTTCCCTCTGCTGAGTCTATCTTGTAGATTATTCCCTTTAGATCTGGAAGGCTGGAATCCACTTGACATTGACTGCCAGTCTCTGAATGGCTGTTAATCTAGATACCTGTCATCCCCTAGTCCAGGCACATCTGTTCCACTATTTGAGTATAAAGGAATCTTCTCCAAGGAACACAGCATACTAGAAGAAGTCAGAATTTTTTTTCTGCATTTGTTCACCTGACAAAGAAACAGTACAAGTGAATCTTCATCAAGGAACAAAGCATACTAGAATAAGTAAGACTTCTTCCCTCTGCTGAGTCCATCTTGTAGATTATTCCCTTTAGATCTGGAAGGCTGGAATCCACTTGG
This sequence comes from Palaemon carinicauda, assembly GCF_036898095.1. Lineage (NCBI taxonomy): Eukaryota > Metazoa > Arthropoda > Malacostraca > Decapoda > Palaemonidae > Palaemon > Palaemon carinicauda. The sequence goes on from NC_090748.1 coordinate 10,373,442, forward strand.
AATTGACTGCCAGTCTCTGAATGGCTGTTAATCTAGATACCTGTCATCCCCTAGTCCAGGCACATCTGTTCCACTATTTGAGTATAAAGGAATCTTCTCCAAGGAACACAGCATACTAGAAGAAGTCAGACTTGTTTTTTCTGCATTTGTTCACCTGACAAAGAAACAGTACAGGTGAATCTTCATCAAGGAACAAAGCATACTAGAATAAGTAAGACTTCTTCCCTCTGCTGAGTCTATCTTGTAGATTATTCCCTTTAGATCTGGAAGGCTGGAATCCACTTGAATTGACTGCCAGTCTCTGAATGGCTGTTAATCTAGATACCTGTCATCCCCTAGTCCAGGCACATCTGTTCCACTATTTGAGTATAAAGGAATCTTCTCCAAGGAACACAGCATACTAGAAGAAGTCAGACTTGTTTTTTCTGCATTTGTTCACCTGACAAAGAAACAGTACAGGTGAATCTTCATCAAGGAACAAAGCATACTAGAATAAGTAAGACTTCTTCCCTCTGCTGAGTCCATCTTGTAGATTATTCCCTTTAGATCTGGAAGGCTGGAATCCACTTGAATTGACTGCCAGTCTCTGAATGGGTGTTAATCTAGATACCTGTCATCCCCTAGTCCAGGCACATCTGTTCCACTATTTGAGTATAAAGGAATCTTCTCCAAGGAACACAGCATACTAGAAGAAGTCAGAATTGTTTTTTCTGCATTTGTTCACCTGACAAAGAAACAGTACAGGTGAATCTTCATCAAGGAACAAAGCATACTAGAACAAGTAAGACTTCTTCCCTCTGCTGAGTCCATCTTGTAGATTATTCCCTTTAGATCTGGAAGGCTGGAATCCACTTGACATTGACTGCCAGTCTCTGAATGGCTGTTAATCTAGATACCTGTCATCCCCTAGTCCAGGCACATCTGTTCCACTATTTGAGTATAAAGGAATCTTCTCCAAGGAACACAGCATACTAGAAGAAGTCAGACTTGTTTTTTCTGCATTTGTTCACCTGACAAAGAAACAGTACAGGTGAATCTTCATCAAGGAACAAAGCATACTAGAATAAGTAAGACTTCTTCCCTCTGCTGAGTCTATCTTGTAGATTATTCCCTTTAGATCTGGAAGGCTGGAATCCACTTGACATTGACTGCCAGTCTCTGAATGGCTGTTAATCTAGATACCTGTCATCCCCTAGTCCAGGCACATCTGTTCCACTATTTGAGTATAAAGGAATCTTCTCCAAGGAACACAGCATACTAGAAGAAGTCAGACTTTTTTTTCTGCATTTGTTCACCTGACAAAGAAACAGTACAAGTGAATCTTCATCAAGGAACAAAGCATACTAGAATAAGTAAGACTTCTTCCCTCTGCTGAGTCCATCTTGTAGATTATTCCCTTTAGATCTGGAAGGCTGGAATCCACTTGGAATTGACTGCCAGTCTCTGAATGGCTGTTAATCTAGATACCTGTCATCCCCTAGTCCAGGCACATCTGTTCCACTATTTGAGTATAAAGGAATCTTCTCCAAGGAACACAGCATACTAGAAGAAGTCAGACTTGTTTTTTCTGCATTTGTTCACCTGACAAAGAAACAGTACAGGTGAATCTTCATCAAGGAACAAAGCATACTAGAACAAGTAAGACTTCTTCCCTCTGCTGAGTCATCTTGTAGATTATTCCCTTTAGATCTGGAAGGCTGGAATCCACTTGACATTGACTGCCAGTCTCTGAATGGCTGTTAATCTAGATACCTGTCATCCCCTAGTCCAGGCACATCTGTTCCACTATTTGAGTATAAAGGAATCTTCTCCAAGGAACACAGCATACTAGAAGAAGTCAGACTTGTTTTTTCTGCATTTGTTCACCTGACAAAGAAACAGTACAGGTGAATCTTCATCAAGGAACAAAGCATACTAGAACAAGTGCGACTTCTTCCCTCTGCTGAGTCTATCTTGTAGATTATTCCCTTTAGATCTGGAAGGCTGGAATCCACTTGACATTGACTGCCAGTCTCTGAATGGCTGTTAATCTAGATACCTGTCATCCCTATCCAGGCACATCTGTTCCACTATTTGAGTATAAAGGAATCTTCTCCAAGGAACACAGCATACTAGAAGAAGTCAGACTTGTTTTTTCTGCATTTGTTCACCTGACAAAGAAACAGTACAGGTGAATCTTCATCAAGGAACAAAGCATACTAGAATAAGTAAGACTTCTTCCCTCTGCTGAGTCTATCTTGTAGATTATTCCCTTTAGATCTGGAAGGCTGGAATCCACTTGACATTGACTGCCAGTCTCTGAATGGGTGTTAATCTGATACCTGTCATCCCCTAGTCCAGGCACATCTGTTCCACTATTCGAGTATAAAGGAATCTTCTCCAAGGAACACAGCATACTAGAAGAAGTCAGACTTGTTTTTTCTGCATTTGTTCACCTGACAAAGAAACAGTACAGGTGAATCTTCATCAAGGAACAAAGCATACTAGAATAAGTAAGACTTCTTCCCTCTGCTGAGTCTATCTTGTAGATTATTCCCTTTAGATCTGGAAGGCTGGAATCCACTTGACATTGACTGCCAGTCTCTGAATGGCTGTTAATCTAGATACCTGTCATTCCCCTATTCCAGGCACATCTGTTCCACTATTCGAGTATAAAGGAATCTTCTCCAAGGAACACAGCATACTAGAAGAAGTCAGACTTGTTTTTTCTGCATTTGTTCACCTGACAAAGAAACAGTACAGGTGAATCTTCATCAAGGAACAAAGCATACTAGAATAAGTAAGACTTCTTCCCTCTGCTGAGTCCATCTTGTAGATTATTCCCTTTAGATCTGGAAGGCTGGAATCCACTTGAATTGACTGCCAGTCTCTCAATGGCTATTAATCTAGACACCTGTCATCCCCTAGTCCAGGCATATCTGTTCTATTATTCCAGTACAAACGAATCTTCTCCAAGGAACACAGCATAAAAGAAGAAGTCAGACTAGTTTCATATGCATTCATCACCTGACAAAGAAACAGTACAAGTGAATCTTTGTCAAGGAAGAATGAATACAAGAATAAGTATGACTTCTTCCCTCTGCTGAGTTCATCTTGTAGATTATTCCCTTTAGATCTGGAAGGCTGGAATACACTTGGAATTGGCTGTCAGTGTCTATATGTCTATTAATCTAGACACTTGTCATCCCCTAGTCCAGGCATATCTGTTTTATTATTCCAGTACAAAGGAATATTCTCCCAGGAACACAGCATACTATAAGAAGTCAGACTTGTTTCATATGCATTCCTAACCTAACAAAGAAACAGTACAAGTGAATCTTTGTCAAGGAAGAATCCATACAGGAACAAGTAAAACTTGTTCCCTCTGCTGAGTCCATCTTGTAGATTATTCCCTTTAGATCTGGAAGGCTGGAATTCACTTGGAATTGACTGACAGTCTCTCAATGGTTGTTTATCTAGATACCTGCTATCCCCTTGTCCAGGCACATCTGTTCCACTATTTGAGTATAAAGGAATCTTCTCCAAGGAACACAGCATACTAGAAGAAGTCAGACTTGTTTTTTCTGCATTTGTTCACCTGACAAAGAAACAGTACAGGTGAATCTTCATCAAGGAACAAAGCATACTAGAATAAGTAAGACTTCTTCCCTCTGCTGAGTCCATCTTGTAGATTATTCCCTTTAGATCTGGAAGGCTGGAATCCACTTGATATTGACTGCCAGTCTCTGAATGGCTGTTAATCTAGATACCTGTCATCCCCTATTCCAGGCACATCTGTTCCACTATTCGAGTATAAAGGAATCTTCAAGGAACACAGCATACTAAAAGAAGTCAGACTTGTTTTTTCTGCATTTTTCCACCTGACAAAGAAACAGTACAGGTGAATCTTCATCAAGGAACAAAGCATACTAGAACAAGTAAGACTTCTTCCCTCTGCTGAGTCTATCTTTTAGATTATTCCCTTTAGATCTGGAAGGCTGGAATCCACTTGACATTGACTGCCAGTCTCTGAATGGGTGTTAATCTGGATACCTGTCATCCCCTAGTCCAGGCACATCTGTTCCACTATTTGAGTATAAAGGAATCTTCTCCAAGGAACACAGCATACTAGAAGAAGTCAGACTTGTTTTTTCTGCATTTGTTCACCTGACAAAGAAACAGTACAGGTGAATCTTCATCAAGGAACAAAGCATACTAGAATAAGTAAGACTTCTTCCCTCTGCTGAGTCTATCTTGTAGATTATTCCCTTTAGATCTGGAAGGCTGGAATCCACTTGACATTGACTGCCAGTCTCTGAATGGGTGTTAATCTGGATACCTGTCATCCCCTAGTCCAGGCACATCTGTTCCACTATTTGAGTATAAAGGAATCTTCTCCAAGGAACACAGCATACTAGAAGAAGTCAGAATTGTTTTTTCTGCATTTGTTCACCTGACAAAGAAACAGTACAGGTGAATCTTCATCAAGGAACAAAGCATACTAGAACAAGTGCGACTTCTTCCCTCTGCTGAGTCTCCATCTTGTAGATTATTCCCTTTAGATCTGGAAGGCTGGAATCCACTTGACATTGACTGCCAGTCTCTGAATGGGTGTTAATCTAGATACCTGTCATCCCCTATTCCAGGCACATCTGTTCCACTATTTGAGTATAAAGGAATCTTCTCCAAGGAACACAGCATACTAGAAGAAGTCAGACTTGTTTTTTCTGCATTTGTTCACCTGACAAAGAAACAGTACAGGTGAATCTTCATCAAGGAACAAAGCATACTAGAATAAGTAAGACTTCTTCCCTCTGCTGAGTCTATCTTGTAGATTATTCCCTTTAGATCTGGAAGGCTGGAATCCACTTGACATTGACTGCCAGTCTCTGAATGGGTTAATCTGGATACCTGTCATCCCCTAGTCCAGGCACATCTGTTCCACTATTTGAGTATAAAGGAATCTTCTCCAAGGAACACAGCATACTAGAAGAAGTCAGAATTGTTTTTTCTGCATTTGTTCACCTGACAAAGAAACAGTACAGGTGAATCTTCATCAAGGAACAAAGCATACTAGAATAAGTAAGACTTCTTCCCTCTGCTGAGTCTATCTTGTAGATTATTCCCTTTAGATCTGGAAGGCTGGAATCCACTTGACATTGACTGCCAGTCTCTGAATGGGTGTTAATCTGGATACCTGTCATCCCCTAGTCCAGGCACATCTGTTCCACTATTTGAGTATAAAGGAATCTTCTCCAAGGAACACAGCATACTAGAAGAAGTCAGACTTGTTTTTTCTGCATTTGTTCACCTGACAAAGAAACAGTACAGGTGAATCTTCATCAAGGAACAAAGCATACTAGAATAAGTAAGACTTCTTCCCTCTGCTGAGTCCATCTTGTAGATTATTCCCTTTAGATCTGGAAGGCTGGAATCCACTTGAATTGACTGCCAGTCTCTGAATGGCTGTTAATCTAGATACCTGTCATCCCCTAGTCCAGGCACATCTGTTCCACTATTTGAGTATAAAGGAATCTTCTCCAAGGAACACAGCATACTAGAAGAAGTCAGACTTGTTTTTTCTGCATTTGTTCACCTGACAAAGAAACAGTACAGGTGAATCTTCATCAAGGAACAAAGCATACTAGAATAAGTAAGACTTCTTCCCTCTGCTGAGTCTATCTTGTAGATTATTCCCTTTAGATCTGGAAGGCTGGAATCCACTTGACATTGACTGCCAGTCTCTGAATGGCTGTTAATCTGGATACCTGTCATCCCCTAGTCCAGGCACATCTGTTCCACTATTTGAGTATAAAGGAATCTTCTCCAAGGAACACAGCATACTAGAAGAAGTCAGACTTGTTTTTTCTGCATTTGTTCACCTGACAAAGAAACAGTACAGGTGAATCTTCAAGGAACAAAGCATACTAGAATAAGTAAGACTTCTTCCCTCTGCTGAGTCTATCTTGTAGATTATTCCCTTTAGATCTGGAAGGCTGGAATCCACTTGACATTGACTGCCAGTCTCTGAATGGCTGTTAATCTAGATACCTGTCATCCCCTAGTCCAGGCACATCTGTTCCACTATTTGAGTATAAAGGAATCTTCTCCAAGGAACACAGCATACTAGAAGAAGTCAGAATTGTTTTTTCTGCATTTGTTCACCTGACAAAGAAACAGTACAGGTGAATCTTCATCAAGGAACAAAGCATACTAGAATAAGTAAGACTTCTTCCCTCTGCTGAGTCTATCTTGTAGATTATTCCCTTTAGATCTGGAAGGCTGGAATCCACTTGACATTGACTGCCAGTCTCTGAATGGCTGTTAATCTAGATACCTGTCATCCCCTAGTCCAGGCACATCTGTTCCACTATTTGAGTATAAAGGAATCTTCTCCAAGGAACACAGCATACTAGAAGAAGTCAGACTTGTTTTTTCTGCATTTGTTCACCTGACAAAGAAACAGTACAGGTGAATCTTCATCAAGGAACAAAGCATACTAGAATAAGTAAGACTTCTTCCCTCTGCTGAGTCTATCTTGTAGATTATTCCCTTTAGATCTGGAAGGCTGGAATCCACTTGACATTGACTGCCAGTCTCTGAATGGCTGTTAATCTAGATACCTGTCATCCCCTAGTCCAGGCACATCTGTTCCACTATTTGAGTATAAAGGAATCTTCTCCCAGGAACACAGCATACTAGAAGAAGTCAGAATTATTTTTTCTGCATTTGTTCACCTGACAAAGAAACAGTACAGTGAATCTTCATCAAGGAACAAAGCATACTAGAATAAGTAAGACTTCTTCCCTCTGCTGAGTCCATCTTGTAGATTATTCCCTTTAGATCTGGAAGGCTGGAATCCACTTGGAATTGACTGCCAGTCTCTGAATGGCTGTTAATCTAGATACCTGTCATCCCCTAGTCCAGGCACATTTGTTCCACTATTTGAGTATAAAGGAATCTTCTCCAAGGAACACAGCATACTAGAAGAAGTCAGACTTGTTTTTTCTGCATTTGTTCACCTGACAAAGAAACAGTACAGGTGAATCTTCATCAAGGAACAAAGCATACTAGAATAAGTAAGACTTCTTCCCTCTGCTGAGTCTATCTTGTAGATTATTCCCTTTAGATCTGGAAGGCTGGAATCCACTTGACATTGACTGCCAGTCTCTGAATGGGTGTTAATCTGGATACCTGTCATCCCCTAGTCCAGGCACATCTGTTCCACTATTTGAGTATAAAGGAATCTTCTCCAAGGAACACAGCATACTAGAAGAAGTCAGAATTGTTTTTTCTGCATTTGTTCACCTGACAAAGAAACAGTACAGGTGAATCTTCATCAAGGAACAAAGCATACTAGAACAAGTGCGACTTCTTCCCTCTGCTGAGTCTATCTTGTAGATTATTCCCTTTAGATCTGGAAGGCTGGAATCCACTTGATATTGACTGCCAGTCTCTGAATGGCTGTTAATCTAGATACCTGTCATCCCCTATTCCAGGCACATCTGTTCCACTATTTGAGTATAAAGGAATCTTCTCCAAGGAACACAGCATACTAGAAGAAGTCAGACTTGTTTTTTCTGCATTTGTTCACCTGACAAAGAAACAGTACAGGTGAATCTTCATCAAGGAACAAAGCATACTAGAATAAGTAAGACTTCTTCCCTCTGCTGAGTCTATCTTGTAGATTATTCCCTTTAGATCTGGAAGCTGGAATCCACTTGACATTGACTGCCAGTCTCTGAATGGGTGTTAATCTGGATACCTGTCATCCCCTAGTCCAGGCACATCTTTTCCACTATTCGAGTATAAAGGAATCTTCTCCAAGGAACAAAGCATACTAGAAGAAGTCAGACTTGTTTTTCTGCATTTGTTCACCTGACAAAGAAACAGTACAGGTGAATCTTCATCAAGGAACAAAGCATACTAGAATAAGTAAGACTTCTTCCCTCTGCTGAGTCTATCTTGTAGATTATTCCCTTTAGATCTGGAAGGCTGGAATCCACTTGACATTGACTGCCAGTCTCTGAATGGCTGTTAATCTAGATACCTGTCATTCCCTATTCCAGGCACATCTGTTCCACTATTCGAGTATAAAGGAATCTTCTCCAAGGAACACAGCATGCTAGAAGAAGTCAGACTTGTTTTTTCTGCATTTGTTCACCTGACAAAGAAACAGTACAGGTGAATCTTCCTCAAGGAACAAAGCATACTAGAATAAGTAAGACTTCTTCCCTCTGCTGAGTCTATCTTGTAGATTATTCCCTTTAGATCTGGAAGGCTGGAATCCACTTGACATTGACTGCCAGTCTCTGAATAGCTGTTAATCTAGATACCTGTCATCCCCTATTCCAGGCACATCTGTTCCACTATTTGAGTATAAAGGAATCTTCTCCAAGGAACACAGCATACTAGAAGAAGTCAGACTTATTTTTTCTGCATTTGTTCACCTGACAAAGAAACAGTACAGGTGAATCTTCATCAAGGAACAAAGCATACTAGAACAAGTAAGTGTCCTCCCACTGCTCAAGCCATCTTGTAGAATATCCTTTAGGTATTTTGAGTAGATCAAAAACAGCTGCCATCTTGTTGTTTTCCTCCTTCCATCTGCTGGTGCTGCTTTCTTGGATTTTCCAGTTTTTTATTTTTTTTCTGATTTTCTAGTTCTTATAATTTTCTGGACGTTTACTTTCTATATTTTTTCATTTCCTAGTTTTAACACTCTTTTTATTTTTAGTTTTCATTTTTGGGGACTTTTAGATGTTATATTTTTTCTCAGATTTTTTGTTTTTATATTTTTTTGGATTTTTTTTTTTAGTGGATTTTCCAGTTTTTTTTTTTTTAGGATTTTTAGGTTTTATAATTTGGATTTTCGAGTTTTTTTAATTATCACTATCCTTGTTTTCCTCTGGAATAAGATCACCTTTGATAAAATCACTCACCATCTGACCACAAGCATCAGATAGTTTCCAAACTGAACCCTCTCCTTCGTCCTGATTGTGTTTGTAGTCTACCCATTGGTTCTGCTTTTCTCGGATGACATCGGAAATATCCTTCCCTGGTCTAGCTTCGTGGAATTCCGTTTGGGCCATCATATCTTGTACAACTTTCTTCTCCTCCTCTAGTATTTGCTGCGACGTTTCAAATTCCTTCCTCTTCTCGCCTGTCTCTAGACGGAAGTAACTTCTTTCCTCCATACCTTCATTTCCCGGTTGTTCGTCTTCAAGTTCCTGGCCAAGATTAACTCGGTTTATTTGCGATAGTTTTTCATTCATTTCCGTCAAAAGAAGATGAACGTTTTTCTTCCGAATGTCCCTTTTTATTTCATCTATTTCAAGCCTTTCTTCCAAAATTTTAGCCTCATTTTCTTTCTCGAGAATTGTCTTTTTTAGAAAAGAGATTTCTTTCTCTCTCTCCTTAAGGGCATTATGTAATTCCTCTTCTCTTTTCCTTCTCTCTTCCAGTTCTTCTTTCCTTTGTTCTTTCCTTTTTTGAGCCTCTTCCTCATTTTTCTGAATTATCTTTCCCATACAAGAGATCTCATTATCTCTCACCTCAAGGGTATTGTGTAATTCCTCTTCTCCTTTCCTTCTCTCTTCCAGTTCTTCTTCCATTAGTTCTCCCATTTTTTTATATTCGCCCACAATTTTCTGAATTATCTCTTCCATACAAGAGATCTCATTATCTTTCACCTCAAGGGCATTGTGTAATTCCTCTTCTTTTTTCCTTCTCTCTTCCAATTCTTCTTCCATTTGTTTTCTCATTTTTTGAGCTTCGCCCACAATTTGCTGAATTATCTCTTCCATACAAGAGATCCCATTATCTCTCACCTCAAGGGCAATGTGTAATGCCTCTTCTCTTTTCCTTCTCTCTTCCAGTTCTTCTTCCATTCGTTCTATCATTTTTTGAGCTTCCTCATTTTTCTGAATTATCTTTCTCATACAAGAGATCTCATAATCTCTCACGTCAAGGGCATTGTGTAATTCCCCTTCTCTTTCCCTTCTCTCTTCCAATTCTTCTTCCATTTGCTCTTTCCTTTTTTGAGCTTCTTCCTCATTTTTCTGAATCATCTTTCTCATACAAGAGATCTCATAATCTCTCACGTCAAGGGCATTGTGTAATTCCTCTTCTCTTTTCCTTCTCTCTTCCAGTTCTTCTTCCATTTGCTCTTTCCTTTTTTGAGCTTCTTCTTCATTTTTCTGAATAGTTTTTTTCATAGAAGAGATCTCATTAACTCTCGCCTCAAGGGAATTATTTAGTTTCTGTTCTTTCCTTTTATCAATAGCTATTTCTTCAACAAGCTTGGTATGATCATTTTCTGGTTTTCTTATGACATCAATTCGCAAGTTGAGATGTTGATGGGAACTAGATATTTTAAATTCCAGGTTGACTATCTGCAGGTTCGCAACGGCGTCTACTTCCTGGAGGTGAATTCCAATCATATCCTTTTCGTTTCGTGTGGCAGCCTGTTGTTTGTCTAGATTTAGGACTTGTTCTTGAAGTGTGGAGATTTCGAATTCCAATTCCCGCACCCTGGCTTCGTTTTTCACCTCATGTATCTCAAGACCTTTTTTGGCTGCTTCAAGTGTTTTACTCATCTCCTGTGCATTAGCTCTTAGACACTGATTTTCTTCTTGTAACATTTTCTCCCTATCAGCTGCTTCTCTTACTTGTTCAAAATATTCTATCGTCGGTCGATCTTCTTCCCATTTCTTGTTTTTATCTTTGATCGTTGTCTCCAATTTTGAAATTTCCTGTTGTTTTCTTAATTCGTCTTCATTCTTTGTTCTCGCCATTTCATCAATTTCTTCCTGGTCTATCTTCCTTGGTTCGTCTATCTCCCGTCCTTCAAAATCTCCCAGCTCCCCCTTCATCTTTTTTCCCAATATTCTTCCCAAGTCCGACCACGTAAGTCCATATTCTTCTTTCCATTCCTTCCTCTTTCTTTCAGCCATTCTTCTCTCGCGTTTACGTAGCTCATTTAGCTCTCTAAGGCAATTGGTAACTTCCTTTTCCCGGTCAAGCGCTTGTTGAAGGCGCTCCAGCTCCTTGTCTCTTGTTTTCCCCTGCTCTTCAAAAACCTTTGTGCTAAGCTTATCATCTTTCTGTAGTTGATATTCCTTGAGTCTAGCTTGCTCCTTTCTTAGTTCATAGTTTTCTTCGTGGAGTTCTTGGATTTCCTTCCTCAGTTCATAAATGTCGCATTTGTTTTCGTCATTTTTCTGCCTCAAAGACGCCAGCTGTAGATCCATCTGAAGAAGATTGAACTGGAGCTGTGGTAATTTTTCATTTAACTCACATATGGTTCTCTTTTCGGTTTCCTTGCACTTTTTGTGGTAATCATTAACCCCATCTAACTCTTGCAGCGCTACAATTTCATTCAACTGTTCCCTAAGTATTGAGTTCACTCCTCTCTTTTCACATTTCTTTTCAGTTTCACCGACAGGAAAGTTTTCAACCTTTCTCTGCTGTGTCATGCCTCCTCTGTTCCCAGGAGAGAAAGTTGGATTCTCTGCAGGTTCGTGGCCATCTTGATGATAATCATTTTCTTCTCTATCGTCAGTGGTTGGATATTCCCAGGCATTAGTTTCTAACGGATATATGTGCTTCTCTTCCATTTTGTAAGCAATTATTTCCATTTGCAATGCGGTGATTAACGACTGGATGTTGCAAGCGTCCTCATCTCCATGGCGCCTTGAAAACCATTCCAGGAGGTCCTTGAAGTCGTCTCCTACCTCAAAAAGGCCCATTTTTACGAAACGGCGGATGGCCCTTGCCAAGCTATAGGCATCCGTGTTGGGGGAAGTTGCACCTCCATTAGCCACCTTGGGCGCGAACCAACCACAGCCTTTCGGGAGCCTGTCGGGGCTAAAAGGATTGATACCTATTTTTCTCGTGAGACCCAAGTCCACCACAGTCACCTTATTAATTGATCCATCGCTGTTTAGATCTATCATGACGTTATCATTTTTGATGTCATTATGACAATATCCTTCGTCGTGGAAGTCTTGCAGCGTTTTAGCCATACTCATGAAGACTATTATCATCTCCATCTTGTTTGGCTGATTTTGCCATGCCCAGTCAAGCAGGGTCTTATGATGGTGCGTCATGATGAACCCCCTCCTGTCATTTAGGACGCCTATGACTTTTGGTACTGACAGGTGATGTAATCGAAGGAGATTACTAATCTCGATCTCCGAAGGGACCACATTTTCTTTCAGGCAGAAGCCTGAAAATCTCCCTTCTAATGAATACACGCTTCCAAATGCTCCGGCTCCGAGTCGGTCTCCTAAGTAGGGCATGATATACTCTGGTTTATACATTCTTAATCCCGTCTTGGGGCAAATTTCTAAAGGATGCATAATTCTGTCACGTATCCTCCTAACCCTACTATTTTTGGATGATAACAAAATTTCAATAATATTTTCCATCAACTTATTAAACATGATTTTATTGCTAGCGATCTTGGCACTCTAACCACCTATAATATGAAAACAAAAAAATTCTTCAACAATTCCTTTTTTTTTTTCTTCAGCCGGAATCAAAGCTGAGGAAAATCTACCCGGAGCCCTTTTGGTCTTCAACAATTCTTTTTTTCATCTTCAGCAGGAATCAAACCTGGGGAAAATCGAACCGGAGCCCCTTTGGGAAGACTTCATTCATCTTCGTTCATTGCCAAAAAGTAATGTTCATCCATATGAATTTCCTCTGAATTCGTGTTAACAATTATGGAAATAATCGAAGAAGAATATGCAAACCTAAATATCTCTGTTCCATAGGAATATCCAAAGTGTCTTCGGCGTCAATGACCTTCGATGCCAGGATGCCAGAACACTTGAAATCATCCTTCGGCGGAGAAGAGAATTTTTACGCTGTTGCAGATTTGTTCTCTTCTAAGATTTTATTCTTCGTTCATTTTGACTCCATGACTCTAATGACCGTAAAAAGAGAGAGAGAGAGAGAGAGAGAGAGAGAGAGAGAGAGAGAGAGAGAGAGAGAGAGAGAGAGAGAGAGAGAGAGAGAGAGAGACGGTATTCTTGTCATATTTCATTTCCGTTTATTCGCAGAAAGTAATGATCATCTTCCGTGCGAGTCTATCCTTGTGAATATTATAAGCAATGCCATTTATCAGTGTTCATTTCACATTAGAAATAGGTTCTCAATCGTCCGAAGTATTGCGAAACTCTCAATTCATTAGGAAAAGAACGAATAAGACCATGATAGGTTTATTTCCATATCGATGGGAAATTTGATAAGTTTTTATGTTAGCGAGTAACTCGCTAAAATGAGCCAACCTTTAAAGTTATGGTCATTATTACTCAATTTACGTATATATATATATATATATATATATATATATATATATATATATATATATATATATATATATATATATATGTGTGTGTGTGTGTGTGTGAGTGTAATCGTTAAAATCAGGTCATTTTGGCATCTTCAAAAATCATCGTACATCTGGCAGCATTGTAGAGCGGCTACATCAGCTAGTCAGATGTTGCCACAATTGTCCTATTTCGCAATGAGATTTCATTATCATTATGATCGCAAACAGTTGCATCATTTCTGTGATACTACACCTCTCATTAGCGTTATACTTGAACCTTCATTCCGTCTTTCGGTTTCTAGTAAGTAAAGTTTATTATTTTCTCTGATATATATCTATCTATCTGTATATATATATATATATATATATATATATATATATATATATATATATATATATGTATGTATGAAGTAGGGGATATTCTAACAACGTAAGAAAAAGAAATCGACATTAAGTATAACAGAATGGATCTCTAGAGGTCGTAAAAGAAGCAGGGGTATGAAGAGAAGACGATGTATTGAGGAACTAAGGAAGATTGCGGGCGTAGACTGTCATAGAAATACCATAAACAGACGCAACTGCAAGAACCTGTCTAAGGCCTTTGGGTAATTTTCCTAGTCCTATCACACGCACTATATATATATATATATATATATATATATATATATATATATATATATATATATATATATATATATATCACATCTTATATATATGCTGTGTATATGTATATATATATATGTATATATATATATATATATATATATATATATATATATATACATATATATATATTCACATCATATATACAGTATATACATCATATATATATGCTGTGTGTATATATATATACAGTATATATATATAGTATATATCTATATATATATATATATATATATATATATATATACATATATATATATATATATATATATATATATATATATATATATATATTGTGCGTGTGATAGGACTAAAAAAATAACCCAATGACCTAAGACATGTTCTTGCAGTTGCGTCTGTTTATGGTATTTCTATGCCAGACTATACCCGCAAACTTTCTTAGTTCCTCAATACATCGCCTTCTCTTCATATCCCTGCTTCTTTTACGATCTCTTCTATGATTGCCTTAGTGGCTTCAATGTGCTTCCTGCAGGAATCCTCGTATTTCCTGAATTTCTATAAGTGTCCAGGCATCAGCCTTTAGTTAAAGAAACGGTGATTATTCATTTCTCATATTTTGTTCACTACAGCACCCACTGGCTCTACCTTCTGGAGTAGAATCTGACAAAGATTCCAGCTAATAGAACAGCTTCTAAGCAACTTTGTCATAGAAGGATAATTTAAGCCAATATGGCACGGCTAACCAAAAAAAAAAAAAGAAAAAAAAAGTCAGAGTTCTCCAATTACCTTAAGCAAAATTTTAAAGTTTTCAGCGCATTTTTCTGCAAGCCTTGAAGTTATGAATATCATTGGAGTGAGATTCCCGAAACCTAAATGAAATTTTATTACAACTGGTTGGATTATACTTCATGGCTTCGATTATATGTCTGTGTAAGGGCAGTGAAACATCGTAACCTATTTTATGCGTTCATACGCACGGTATGAAATACATACTAGCGTGCGATAGGTATTACAGGAAAGACGGTAGTCGCCGATTATTATTATTATTATTATTATTATTATTAGCCAAGCTACAACCCTAGTTGGTAAAGCAAGATGCTATAAGCCCAAGGGCTCCAATAGGGAAAAATAGCCCAGTGAGGAAAGGAAATAAGGAAATAAATAAATTATGAGAATAAATTAACAATAAATCATTCTAAAAACAGTAACAATGTCAAAAAAGATATGTCATATTTAATCTATAAAAAGACTCATGTCAGCCCGGTCAACTTAAAAACATTTGCTCCAACTTTGAACTTTTGAAGTTCTACTGATTCAACTACCCGATTAGGAAGATCATTCCACAACTTGGTCACATCTGGAATAAAACTTCTAGAATACTGCGTAGTATTGAGCCTTATGATGGAGAAGACCTTGCTATTAGAATTAACTGCCTACCTAGTATTACGAACAGAATAGAATTGTCCAGGGAGATCTGAATGTAAAGGATGATCAGAGTTATGAAAAATCTTATGCAACATGCATAATAAACTAATTGAACGACGGTGCCAAGAATTAATATCTAGATCAGGAATAAGAAATTTAATAGACCGTAAGTTTCTGTCCAACAAATTAAGATGAGAATCAGCAGCTGAAGACCAGACAGGAGAACAATACTCAAAACAAGGTAGAATGAAAGAATTAAAACACTTCTTCAGAATAGATTAATCGCCGAAAATCTTGAAAGACTTTCTCAATAAGCCTATTTTTTGTGCAAGGAAGACGACACAGACCTAATGTGTTTCTCAAAAGTAAATTTGCTGTCGAGAATCGCACCTAAAATTTTAAAAGAGTCATACAAATTTAAAGAAACATTATCAATACTGAGATCCGGATGTTGACGAGCCACCGTCCTTGACCTACTTAAATCCATACTTTAACTTTTGTTAGGATTCAGCTTCATACCCCTTAATCTCCACCATGCACTAATTTTAGCTAAATCTCTATTAAGCGATTCACCAACCCCAGACCTACATTTAGGGTTTGGAATTGATGCAGAGTAGCATCATCTGCATATGCAACAAGCTTTTTTTCTAGGCCAAACCACATGTCATGTGTATATAGTATGAAAAGTAATGGGCCAAGAACACTACCCTGTGGAACACCAGATATTACATTCCTATACTCACTATGGTGCCCATCAACAATAACTCTTTGAGATCTATTACTTAAAAAATCAATAATAATGCTAAGAAACGACCCACCCACTCCCAACTGTTTGAGTTTGAAAACAAGGGCCTCACGATTAACATGGTCAAAGGCAGCACTAAAATCAAGGCCAATCATACGAACTTCCTGACCATAATCAAGGGATTTCTGTACAGCATTGGAGATTGTAAGAAGGGCATCACATGCTCCAAGGCCTTTACGAAAACCAAATTGCAAACTAGGGAATAGATGATTACCTTCAGCAAACCTATTAAGACGTTTTGCTGGAAGACGTTCAAAAACTTTAGATAATATGGGAGTTATGGAAATTGGGCGGTAATCAGTGGGACTTGAGCTACCACAAACACATTTACATAAAGGAGTGACATTACCAATTCTCCAACAAGTGCTAAAAGCTTCTTTTCTTGCTAACTTGTGCAAAATAACAGATAACTTTGGAGCTAAGAAATCTGCTCTCTTTATAAAAAACAAAGGAAAAACACCATTTGGGTCTACACCTCCATAAGCATCAAGGTCCATCAACAGAGCTTTAATCTCACGAGAGCTAGTTTAGCCTCATTAAAACAGGAATGAGGAAGTTCAAGTTTTTCATATCTCTGTTTACTGTCAAACACATCAGCCAAAAGGGTTGCCTTTTCCTTTGGACAGTGAGTGACTGAGCCATCTGGTTTAAGTAAAGAAGGAACTGTTGCATCTACACCAAAGAGTGCAGATTTAAGGGTAGACCACCATTTATGTTCCTGAGTTATACCAGAAAGGGTTTCTTTTATGGTTGACCATCTAGACGCTGCCGTATAGTATCTATTATTATTATTATTATTATTATTATCTTAATCATTATTATTATTATTATTATTATTATTATTATTATTATTATTATTATTATTACTATTATTATTATTAGTATTATTAATAGCCAAGCTACAAAGCTAGTTGGAAAAGCAGGATGCTATAAGCCCAAGGGCTCCAACAGGGAAAAATAGCCCAGCGAGGAAAGGGAATGACAGATTAAATAAACTATATGAGAAGTGATGAACAAAGATAGGATATTTTAAGAACAGCAACAATTTTAAAACAGATCTATCTTTCCTCATTATATAATAAAACCAATAAAACACGGTTAGACATTTAGAAATTTGAATTTATGTTTGCTATTACTCAAACATGGATACAATGTTGTAATTCCAAGTCGACGTGTTGTAAGCGAACAACAGAGTTTAAATTTTGGGTACTCATTTGATCTCTCCTTCCGTCTAATTCACTATACGTTGTAAGATTCTTACTATGTTTTAATTATTATTATTATTATTATTATTATTATTATTATTATTAGCCAAGCTACAACCCTAGTTGGAAAAGTAAGATGCTATAAGCCCGAGGGCTCCAACAGGGAAAATAGCCCATGGAGGAGAGGAAATAAGGAAATAAATAAATGATGAGAATAAATTAACAATAAATAATTCTAAAAACAGTAACAACGTCAAAACAGATATGTCCTATATAAACTATTAACAACGTCAGAAACAGATACTTCACATATAAACTATAAAAAGACTTATGTCAGCCTAGTCAACCTAAAAACATTTGCTCCAACTTTGAACTTTTGAAGTTCTACTGATTCTACTACCCGATTAGGAATATCATTCCACAACTTGGTAACAGCTGGAATAAAACTTCCAGAATACTGTGTAGTATTGAGCCTCATGATGGAGAAGGCCTGGCTATTAGAATTAACTGCCTGCCTAGTATTACGAACAGGATAGAATTGTCCAGGGAGATCTGAATGTAAAGGATGGTCAGAGTTATGAAAAATCTTATGCAACATGCATAATGAACTAATTGAATTAGTAAGTTAACTAAAATTGCATTAAATTTTAACCCCTCAGGATAATTTTCTATGCATATTTAAATTTCTTCCTTATAAGCTTTCAAGGAACTTTTCGACAGCACTGTCGAAACAGTGCTTTAGTGAATAAAGTATGAAGAAAATAAGTAATCATCGTTCATTAAACCAAAGAATTACGTCTGAAAACTAAAAGAAGCTGAGGAAATATGAAGATTCCTGCAGGAAACATATTGACGCTGCTAAGGCTATCTCCTTCAATGGAAATTGGGTATTATATATATATGTATATATATATATATATATATATATATATATATATATATATATATATATATAGATACACACACACACACACACACACATATATATATATATACATATGTATATATACTGTATATTTGTGTGTATAAATATATATATATATATATATATATATATATATATATATACATGTATATATATATATATATATATATATATATATATATATATATATATGTATATATATATATATATATATATATACATATATATACAGTATGTATATCTTTCCGGCCACGCTCAGCGGAATAGCCAGACGTATAACTATGTGGTCTCGCCCTGTTCCTCGGGTAAGGCTGGGAGGGAGTATTCATACCCTGATGAGAGGGGGTGCGTTTAGGTGCATATCTTGATGAATATTTAGCCGTCATTTTATTGACGGGTCGCGTACACTATAAGTCCTTCGTAAAGCCTTCTCCTTCAGAGAGAGAGAGAGAGAGAGAGAGAGAAAGAGAGAGAGAGAGAGAGAGAGAGAGAGAGAGAGAGAGAGAAAGAGAGAGAGAGATATTACTGTCATCTCCTTTGGCTTATTGCTTTATTCTTTAGCTTTTTATTGTAATTTCACGTTTATTGATTAATTTTCTGGTACTATAATGATTATTGTCATGTGGAGTAATTAATATTATCTAACATACTTTTACTATAATTGAAGCTTTTAAATTTCATCATAAAAGAAATACGTTATTTTCTAGTGAGTGTTCCATTTCTTCTTTGGTCAGTTGAATTCAGTGTTTCTTGTCTCCAAATAAAACGTAAACAAAATCATAATACATGGAAAGTATTAACAAATTCAAAATATCCTCATGTGGAGACTAATTTCATAATTATAGACAAATGTTTAAACACTAAAATCGCACCTTTCTGATTTAGGGGATTTTGTAATTTTCCTTACATTTATGATGTAAAAAATCAATAATATTATGCTTGGTTTTTGTTTTTTAAATATTATATTTATTTGAGATTTGTGAATAAAAATGTATTCTATCTAGTCTCCCTTCCTCTGGTTTTGTTAAGTTTTTATAGTTTATGTAGGAAATATTTATTTTAATGTTGCTACTGTTCTTGAAATATTTTATTTTTCCTTGCTTCCTTTTCTCACTAGGCTATTAGCCCTGTTGGGGCCCCTGGGCTTATAGCATTCTGCTTTTCTAACTAGGGTTGTAGCTTAGCAAGTAATAATAATAATAATAATAATAATGATAATAATAATAATAATAATAATAATAATAATAATAATAATAATAATAATAATAATAATAATAATGTACAGACGATAAACTGACTCTTGGGTTATAACGAAGAATTTACGTCTTCACATAACGTTTTCTGGGTTTTAAAGAAGTTGTTGGAACTTCCGATTCCTTTTACATTTTTCACTATATTTTCTGCCATGCGAGAAAGGGGACTAAAATTCATCATTCTCTTAGAAATAAAGTAATTATTCATGAATTTTTTCCACCTTTTTTTTTTTTTTTTTTAGAGAAATGTCAATTTAAATGGTTTGAAAATTAGGAATATGCAAGATAATTTTATCATTTTCAGTTTGCAGTAATATAATTTTAAAGAATATACAGAGTTTACATGAGGTTTTCGGAGCATCAGAGGAGCATCTTATAAACACACTAACACATATTAATAAGAATAAATCTAAAATTAATAGATAATAAAAAATTATCCAAAGAACGGTCGTAGATGGGAAACAAGGTCGGTCGATCACTTTATCACAGTTCAGGCAAAGGAAGCATTAGACAAAGTTGAGAGAGAGAGAGAGAGAGAGAGAGAGAGAGAGAGAGAGAGAGAGAGAGAGAGAGAGAAGGGGTCAGGGGAAAAAAGACCCCCTTATTCGAAAATGACTCCCAGAGCTCTCTGCTCCCCAGCGAAGCGGATCTGCTCGATGGCGTGGGCGGGCAGTGGGTGGGGGGTGGGGAGGATGTCTCCTGAGGGCTGGAAGCCGTTCTCGTCGGCTAAGTAGGTGACTTCGACGGACTCTCCGTCAGGATGAACATACCTTTGTTGAGAGATTCAGGAGAAATTATATTAGAGCTTTATCAATTCCGGTCTTTCCGAAATGGAGAATATAACCAAAATCAAATATAGCAAAAAAATAAAATAAAATAAATAGAAAGAAAATAAATTATAAATCATGTATGAATTAGACATTATTATTATTATTATTATTATTATTACTATTATTATTATTATTATTATAATTATTATTATTAGCTAAGCTACATCTTCATATGGAAAAGCAGGATGCTATAAGCCGAAGGGCTCCAATAGGGAAAAATAGCTCATTGAGGAAAGGAAATAAATAAACTAAAGGAGAAGCAATGAACAATTTACACAAAATATTTCAAGAACAGTAACCACATTGAAATAGATCTTTCATATATAAACTGGAAAAAGAGAATTATATCAGCCTGTTCAACATAAAAACTTTCTTTGCAAGTTGGAACTTTTGAATAGATCTAGAAAATGTATCAAATAAATCCTTGTACTTGAGTTTTATTGACTTTCTTAATTTACATGACAAAATATTTCATCTTATTCCACAGATTGAGAGAGAGAGAGAGAGAGAGAGAGAGAGAGAGAGAGAGAGAGAGAGAGAGAGAGAGAGAGAGAGAGAGAGAGACCGTCTTATGCAGAGATTCTTTAAATGATGCAATAGACCTACTCTTACCTGTAAGATCCCTCTATGCTGATGCCGCCTTCCTCCCTAGGCCTACCGACAGCCTCTACGGCGGTGCCATCGTCGAGTTCGAAAGCGTACCGGAAGTTGCCGTCGCCGTGGTCGACGCGTTCGTCTCTCTCGACGGAGGAACTCGTGTCTTCGTCGGGCGCTGGGGCAGCTAATGCAACGGCAGCCAGGCAGGCCAAGACGATCTGTCCCCAGAGGATAGAGATTGAAAGGAACTGACGTGAAGGGAGATAGGAGGTTTAAAGACTACTCATGAATGGCAGAGGCAAGGGGTATTGAAAAATCCCTAGCAGAACAATAGCCTAAAGACTGACCATATATTATTATTTTGTCATTATTAATTGCTAAGCTACAACCCTAGTTGGGAAAGCAGAGTGCTATAAGCCCAGGGGCTCCAACAGTTACCAAGCACCCTCTTCACCAAAGCTCGGACCAGGGGTAGCCAGATAATGGCTGCTGATGACTCAAGAAAGTAGACTGAGGTGGTACGGTCAGGTCATGAGAAGTGATGAACAGTATATTGGTAGGAGAGTGATAAAAATGGAGGTACAGGGAACGAGGAGGAGAGGGAGACCAAAGCGATGGTGGATGGACTGTATCAAGGATGACATTCGATCAAAGGGATTAACCGGTGATGAAGTGTGGGACAGAGGTAGATGGAGAAAGCTGACGAGAAACATCGACCCCACATAGAAGTGGGAAAAGATGTAGACAAAGAAAAAGAAGAAGAAGAAGAAGACTTCTAGGATCCCCCAAACACCCCAACCTTAGCACACAAGGTTGATGAGGTTAGAAACACTACAAGAAGCTATCGAGCGTGAGCATGTCTCGAACCTCGGTTCAGTAGATCACCAGGCAAGAATTTTTTCATTAGGTTACCACAAATGTAAATCTTGTTATTTAAATGGTAGAAGATAACTATTCTAAAAGGGTTTTAAAAAACCATTCGCTGTCATAAGGAATCAAACCAATGTGCAATTTAACTCTCATTTGATTATACATCGACAAAGCCGGTTTATACATTACAAAGTTTTCCTTCCATTATTGATAATTTTTTTCTTCCCGATGATTGATTGATTGATTGTGAGTTATGTGGTCTTCACGATGAGCTAGCTATAATAAGTCATTACATTTCAGTTTCGTGGCTCATTTTAGAATATCATCTTTTTGTAATGATGATAATCTAAAACGCAAAATATTGAATTTTCCTGAAATATTTGAAATATGTTCTTTCGGCTTATGAAAGGCGAGAGATACAAGAAAATGCCTATTGCAAAAAGCAGGTTCTAAGACTTTGCTTTCATTCCTGTTTAATCTTTTGATAATGATTTTGCTTAAATATTCTTAATCATAGGGAATCATTCATGAATTTTTCATGGCCTTATTTAATCAGTTCTTAAAATCTAGTTAAATTCGTGTTGAAAATCATTTTAATAACCCTTTTGAGGATAAGAATTTACAAAACCCATTTCAGTTCTAAGTAAATTCTTAACATTCACAATATCCTTTCTCAAAAAATGTTCGAAATTTATTTTACGAAGAGGTTGAGAACCCGAAAACATCGCTATGTGAAAATTTTTGTATTTTATATATTTTACATTTTATATTTTCCGTGGCCATAGATTCCATGTTTATTTCTAGAACGCTGTGTTTCATACAAATTAGAAAACAACACTGATAAAATACTATGAAATCAAGTAAGATAAATCCCAGAAGCAAATGCCTTTAAAAAGACTCAATATTTTCGAAACCCCAAAATGAATCCAAACATATATTTGAAAACATTCAAAATCACTAATAAACTCACCAGCTTCATGTTGGTTGGAGATGTAGTGAATGTTGGTGCTTGAAGAACAATGATGTACCAATCGAGTGTCAGAGGCCCTTTATATACAAGCAAGCGCAATAGCTTTTGTCAACAATATACCAATTACCGATCTGTCTGGGAGCGGCGAGTGTCAACAAAACAGTAATGTCAATACTTAGTTTACTCTCACTTTAGTTCCTTATAGTCAAGGACAACCTTTCAAATGCAGAGTTCTTTCAAGTCATCCTCTCCGGGTAAGTCTTGCACTTGTGTTGTTCTTGTACTAGATATCTATGGGACTTTTGGTTACTTCTTGATACTTTTTGCTGCTCTGCAATATACTTAGATACTCTGTGGGACTCACGGGGAAATGCTTTCCCGTAGATAACACAATAATTACACAAATCCCTATTCATAGTTTTCTTAACCCAGCCACTGAGGGGGGCAAGCCAGCCTCAACTTGGTACCGGTCCCAAGCCCGGGTAAATGGGGAGGGTTGGCGGCAGGAAAGGCATCCGGCCATGAAAAATTAGCCAAAACCAATATGGCCAGTGGAAATTGGGAGATTAGAATTAATGCTAGGGCATATATATGATGAAGTTTGGGACAGAGGTAAATGGAGAACGCTGGCCAGAAACATCGTCCCCACATAATGTGGGAAAAGATGCAAACAAAGAAGAAGACTCTGTGGGACTCTGCAACACCTCACAAATCTCTGTTAGGTTCTGCAACATCAATTAATACTCTGTTAGACTTTTCAGTACTCATGACTCTCTTAGGCTCTGCATTACCCCTTGTTACCTTGTGAGATTCTTCAGTACCCCTCAGTACTCATTCAGGCTCTGCATTACCCTTTGATACTTCATGAGACTCTACGGTATCCTTCAATACTCTGTTAGGCTACGTAACACCCTTGGATAATCTGCACGACTCTGCAATACCCCTCAACATCTTGTTAGGCTCTGCAATACTCTCTGATGCTCTGTAATGCTTTACAACACCTTTTGATCATTTGCTGAAGTCTCCAAGACAATAATATTTTGTAATACGCTGCATTATATTTTGAAACTCAGTGGATATCCTCAATACTTGCTGGACCTTTTTCTGGTTCTACTATACTATTTGACATTCCGTTCTGCATTTCAATATCCCTTCATATAACTTGTTTATAGCTACGTTTAATTGTAAAGAAACTTATGTTATTATATACATGCGGATGAAATTAGTTTTAGTAGTTTATTGTTCTTCCTATTATAAAAGGAGACGGAGAAATGACATTGAAATTTAGTAACATTCGCTACCTTAACATTAAGATTGTAGTCAAATTGGCTCATGAAAATAATTACCAGTGGGCAAACCTTGATTTCCCTAACATGTTTTGTATTTTGGCTTTCCTAACCATCCTGATTTATGAATCTTGATGTCGCTATAAAACAAGAATCTTTTTCACTCAAGGGGTTAACTACTATTTGTTCAGTGGCTACTTTCCTCTCGGTAAGGGTAGAAGAGATTATTTAGCTATTGTAAGCAGCTCTTTTAGAAGAAAACTCCAAACATCAAACCACTGTTCTCTGGTCGTAGGTAGTGCTATAGCCACTGTACCATGGTCTTCCACTGTCTTGGAAATGAGTTTTTTTTGTTTCTGTGTACACTCGAGCACACTATTCTATCTAATTTCTCTTCCTCTTGTTTTTTTTTCTTTTTTTTTTCTGTTTTTGAGGTTTTTGTAGTTTATATATAAAAGATTTTTTTTAATGTAGTTACTGTTCTTGAAATATTTTCAATTGTTTATTACTTCTCTTGTAGTACTTTATTTCCTTATTTCCTTTCCTCACTAGGCTCTTTTTTCCCTACTGGGGCCCTTAGGCTTATAGTATCCTGCTTTTCCACTAGAGTTGTAGCTTAGCTAATAATAATAATAATAATAATAATAATAATAATAATAATAATAATAATAATAATAATAATAATGTTATTATTATTATTATTATTATTATTATTATTATTATTATTATTATTATTATTATTATTATTGATTAAAACTGTAGACAGAGAAGTTCAGTCAAGGAATAATTCTTACCATTTAGATATTCTATAATTATCAAAGACCTGAAAGTGTTTACCTGTCCTTCGCGTATATGCAAGGTTCTAATGTATGACACCACAAAAAACGAGAAAAAGGGATATTTCTCAGTATTGTTCAAGTAATAAGAGAATGTTGACTCTCCTGCAAAAAAATACACAACATTTGGCAGATGCCTTGAAGTCCTTCAACAATTCTCGATGAAAATGGAAATGTCATCCTTGCTATTTAAAGAAGACAAATGCACAATAATGTTAGTATAAGATAATGAAGAATATCGTGTATTCGATACGAGTATAGGAAACTGTCCACCTAGCAGTTAATTCTAAAAGCCAGGCCTTCTCCATCATGAGGCTCAATACTACGCTGTATTCTAGAAGTTTTATTCCAGCTGTTATCAAGTTGTGGAATGATCTCCCTAATCGGGTAGTTGAATCAGTAAAACTTTAAAAGTTCAAAGTTGCAGAAAATGTTTTTATGTTGACCAGGCTGACATGAGTCTTTTTATAGTTTATATATGACATGTCTGTTTCTGACGTTGTTAATAGTTTATATATGATATATCTGTTTTGACGTTGTTACTGTTTTTGGAATCATTTATTATTAGTTTGTTCTCATCATTTATTTATTTCCTTATTTCCTTTCCTCACTGGGCTATTTTTCCCTATTGGAGCCCTTGGGCTTATAGCATCTTGCTTTTCCAACTTGGGCTGTAGCTTGGCTAATAATAATAATAATAATAATAATAATAATAATAATAATAATAATAATAATAATAATAATAATACTTCTAGTCCTCGACACCATTAACTAAACTCTGCATACTACTGTGTAAAATAGCTGTGCTCCTCATCGATAAATTTTGAAGGAGAAAAACTAAAATTCAGAGATTTTTTTTTATTTATATATAAAAGAATATAAATTCATTTCTAAATTCTGTGTTTTGACACGAAACTGTGAATTATCCCCTTTCAAAAGGAGACAGATTTTTCAATTTTACCGCGTTATTATTATTATTATTATTATTATTATTATTATTATTATTATTATTAGCCAAGCTACAGCCCTAGTTGGAAAAGCAAGATGCTATAAGCCCAAGGGCTCCAATAGGGAAAAATAGCCCAGTGAGGAAAGGAAATAAGGAAATAAATAAATGATGAGAACAAATTAACAATAAATCATTCTAAAAACAGTAACAACGTCAAAAACAGATATGTCATATATAAACTATAAAAAGACTCATGTCAGCCTGGTCAACATAAAAACATTTGCTCCAACTTTGAACTCTTGAAGTTCTACTGACTTAACTACCCGATTAGGAAGATCATAAGTTATACTTAGCTGCTGTTTGTTTCCTCGCTCATTGTGATTGTAAATTTGTATTCTCCACTATTAGTTTAAAGTATCTATTACCAAGTGGTCGATATCTATTAAGATAAAAACAGTTTTAGTATTAAGTTCCAGTAAGTCTAAATTAAATCCATTATTATTACTTTCATTTCATATGAAAACTTTAGTTAAAAGTATTTCTCTCTCTCTCTCTCTCTCTCTCTCTCTCTCTCTCTCTCTCTCTCTCTCTCTCTCTCTCTCTCTCTCTCAAATCCATCTAATAAACACATTCTAACTAGGCCTCTGAACATCCAATAC